>NC_081351.1:3535821-3545917 GCF_029784015.1 Lycium ferocissimum | reverse complement strand
ACGCAATATTTTTTTAATCATAGATTTTGAAATTATATAATAAGGACAAGTCAATGCCTATCAAGAAATTATATCCTTTGGCAAATTAACTGCATGTATGTGGAAGAAAAACATACTCGGCTGTGTTATAAATGGTGTTAGGTATCTTATTTCAACGACGCGATGAATTACGTAAAGCGAATTGTGGGTATAGTTGTCAGCAGTTATCATGAAAATGAGTTGATTGATTTTTATGGTATTATAACTCCACATCATCGAGTTGTGAGTATGTTGACGAGAATCGAGTTTTTCTATTTAAATGCAAGTGGTTTGATCTTGCAAGAAAAAGAAAGATAAACATTTTACTAGCATATGTGTTAAAAGGTTTTGGTATGAACATGATTCTTTCAGACTAGCTACTCAAGCAAAACAAGTATTTTACATTGATGACCCAAAATTGGGGAAAATTGAATTGTGCTCAAATTTCAAGATGTATTAATTTATATGATGTCCCGGAGAAGGAAAATTCAGAGATAGAAAGTGATGAGTCGCATATTACAAATAATGATGTGTACCAAGAGATGTCACTTGAAAGTAATTCGTGTTGTTTACCTATTGTTTCACCCTATTTTTAACCAAGTACAAAAATAAGCTTTTATAACATCCGGGTAATTCCGGGTTAATTAGCCAAATAGCCGCTAATTTAAATTATTACTATGAATTAGGCACCTAAGGTAATTAAAGTTGATATTCAGCCGATTTGTTTTTTTAAAGTCACGAAACCAAAAGATCTATGTAGTTATTAAATTAACCTAGAGTAAGGTATTAGTATCCTCTAAGTTCCATTAAAAATGGTTAATCCGTCCGGACTCAATTTTAATTAGGCTAAGTGTGAATATTACATTTTAGAAAATAAAGTAGTTTGTAAATATTGTTAAGGCTCTTAAAATGTTATTTAGAATAAAGCTTGTACTAAATATGAAGATCTTGCAAGAGGAAACTTCAAAATGTCATTTAAAATAAAATTTATAAATACTACCGAGGATTTTTAGCCAAAATACGACAAAAGTAAGACTTGCATAAAAATATATAGGTAGAAGAAAATAAGGTTTAGAAAACATTTTTAAATAAATGTTTGATGTATTAGTAATATTTTGAAATTACGGTAGTAAGAATATGACCCCTTTAATTCAAAATATGAATTTAGGCTATCAATTTATTCTGAAATGAATATTATAGATACTATAAACAATTTAAATATATATAACAAAGAAAAATGAAACTTGGGATTAAATATTGGTTTCCTTAAATTAACTACCTTTTATACTAAAACTAAATCACTAGTTTGCTAGAATTCGTCTAAGTTAAGAAAATGAAGTAAGACAAAGTGTTAGCCACTACAAAACAAATCAAAATACACAACCATAAGATAAAAGAGAGGAAAAGAAATTTAAATGGATCTGGCCCATTTTCCGGGCCCAACTGCTTTTAACGAGCTGTTCACGTCGTCGGGCCTAGGCCAAGAAGTTATATCGGCTACAGCGAGTCAGTTGTTGTTATTGGGCTTGGCCCAGAATTTGTTTTTTCATTTATGCTACGGACGGAGCTGACTCGAGAGAAGGATATCGTTGGGCCTTGGCCCAACACCGAATGCGGGAGATGAGCGAGTCCCTCGGATTCGTATGCGGTAGCCATGCATAAAATAGAAATAAAAGGATTAGTATACGTCTAAATATTTACACTAAGGCATAAACGATTTACATTTAATCCGAACAAACATGCAAGTTGGACAAATAAGTCACCAAATGTAGTATTTAAGAGAAGCAATTAAGCTTAAGGAATGACGGAAAGAGAAGCCTCAACATCTATATGGATCACCTATGTAAGTTCGGCCCAGGGACAAACAAGGTCAAAACATGGCTTTCAGTATAGAATCATGTAACTTCCATTTTCATTTAATTAGAAAGAGATAAAACATAACCATGATCAATTTTAATAGAACACGGCATCATGTCAAAACAGACTGTCCCACGCACTTAAGGCATTCATAGCATTATTAACTCATTTGACCAAGTTGTGACACCATATTTACCATAATAAAAGTCTAACAGAACTAATATTCAAGCAAAACAAACAAGCTAGGCCAAGGACATTTCCTATGAACAAATCGAAAACCAGCCATCTTGAACTACTCTAGGAGTAATCAACTAACGCAGTATACACGTTCAAATATGCACTAAAGCATGTTTAACTACTCAGTAAACAAAGGCAGGGAAAGAGCTTCAGCCATAGAACAACTTAACAGGGTATAGCCGCTCAGGAAAACTCATGTTCATAAACACGAAAAGGTCCAGTTTTTGACACGAATACTTAATGGGATGACCAGTCGCAATACATTTTTTAACCATATTAGCGTGATTGGCAGGAATTCTAGGTCGTAACTGGACATAAAACTCGTTGTATGTCATAACAATAAGCCAACAAAACCAGGTTTCAATGTTTAACCTCATTCTTCCAAACAGCACTAAAAAATAGCACAGGCATGATATTTTCTTATTATGCTCTAATCTGATAAGATTCGAGCTAAACACTTCTTTAAATACCAGAGTATGATTTAGAAACCTTAAACCGAAAGCATGATTCGAACAACTTGGATGTCTGCTTTTAACATACTTAACCACTTTTCCATATTGTCAATTCATTCGGCCGATTATGATACTATATTTGCCATAGTGAGAGGACTAATCAATCCATATTCAAGCAACAACAAGCGAATCTAATACATCCTGCAATCGGATCGAAGTCAAACACCAAAGATTTTCCTGTCTGCTTTAAAGCCAATTCAAGCCCTACCTCTATATCGACATTATCATATAAAATTGAACCCCAACAAGGACCATAAAGAAATACTTCATCATTCTAAAACTAAGTACAAACGACAAATGTATCAACACCAACACACAAGAACCAAAGAACTGGCCAATATAAATGCGAGAACAAACGTTATATAAACAAGACAAAACACTTAAAGGACTACATGAAACCACTTGCAAAATAGCTCATCACCACGTCAATCAAATCATACTAAATTAAGCAAATCTAACTATATCGATTTACGTGGAACGAAATTTAAAACGAAGTGAGAAAGGGGGTTTCGACCGTTTGCGTGGGTGAAATGGACGTCGAGGTCTCGAATCTAACTCTCGAATTCGACAAACGATTCGAGAACAAGAGTCTCAAAATCAAAAACCCAGAGAATGCTTCTATCAGAAATGTTAAGGGATAAAGTAGCACCAAATTTAGAGTATTCTCCCCCCTTTCAGTGTTCAATACCCTCCCTTCGGCTAGGAACTAAAGATGTATTTATAGGAGAAGGATGTAAGGGTTAGGGTTTTGAAAATTGAAAACTGGACCGGAGAGGGTAATTACGGCATTTGGCTTCAAAAAGAGCCGTTTCCACACCGAACCTCTCGCACAAGAATCAAAAGTCCGAAAGTTCATTGGCCTGTTGTGTTGACCGAATCATTGACGATAGCAAAGAAGAGTTTCAGCATCTCACACGCCCGAAGTAGGTAAGGAGGAAAGTGAAATTTGGCACAAAAATGGACGAACCATTCGTTGGGATGAGAGAGTCGTATGTATCTTGTGTAGAATAGGAAAGTTGGAAGAGGACAAGAACGGATATCCGGAGACTATCCGAAATGGGAAAAACAAAAGCTCACTTTTTTGGGTCGAGGTTTTGGCCAATTTACGAGAAAGGAAATAGGAAAGGAGAAATGAAGAAGGAGGCGAAATGGAGGTTGTATGCTAACTGAAAATGGGTGAGAGGGAGAGAGAAGTCAGAAAAAGGAAGGAGAGAAAGAGACGCGGGAGAGAGAAAGTGAAAGGGTGCGAGTACGAAGGAATTAGGGAAAGGGAAATTGTTTCAAATGGGGTCTTAATTTGAACTTGTATTGGGCCGGTCGGGTGTGGGCCGTATTAGTACGAAATTTGAAAATGTTGGTCCGAAAATGTGGCCCTCTTCAATTAATTTATTTTTTGGGACCTTAATTTAGCAACTAGTATATATACTATGATGATTAATGATCATACGGAGAAAATAAAGACTTGGTAAAGTATAATTAATTTAACGAAAATAAGTGACAAACGAACCCTTTTAAAAATTGTGATAAAGTAATACTATTAATAGTGGTAGTAGAATAAGAAAAAAAATGAAAGTAATGATAGTAGTAGAAATAATAGTGAAGATAAAATATTTAGATTTAATTAATTTAAAAACCCAAGGAAATAAACTGAAATAAAGGAGGGACAAAATTGGGTGTCAACAATGATACGGTGGATATGTTGAGTAAACTACATAGAGATGATGTTGAACCGATTACCCTGGATGCAAATGTAATTGAATTGGATGCTCAAACAAGCCGAAGTTGAAGTTGATTATATCGAAGAAGATTCCGACCAAGAGGATGACACTATGGTAGAGTACATAAGTGATAATGAGGAGAATGAAGGTAATAATAGTACTAATGACGATGGTAAACATAAAGGTGATGGTAACCTGACATTGTCTTGCGATGTAACCTCATAATAGTAAGGTCAGTTACCTGTTAATAGTTTTTCTGAATTTTGTATCTTGTTTAGTGGATTTCAGGGGGATGACTTTCATAAGTTATTTGCAAATTTTGTCTGATTGAATCATGTATATCTTCTTATGTCTGAAAACCTACGAATGTAGAAACTTCTAGCTTTTAATCACAGCCTTTTCTGCCTTTCATCTTTTAGAGAATTTAAGATTATTTTGGTGCTTTGAAAAGTTAATAAGCACCTAGCATCTGAAAACTGCCACAAATATCTAGACTAGATTATCACATGAAATGCGGGCAAGTACGCTTGAAGATTGCGGACTTTGGAGTGGTCTGTACAATCGAAGCAAGAGACATACAATGTGCGGAACTCTGGACTATCCTAGCACCGAAAATGGTGGAGAACAAAGCTCGCTGATTATACGATTGACAATTGGACTCTAGGGATCCTGCTACGAGTTTTTTTCTACGGTGTGCACTCCATTTGAGGCCGAGATACGAGACCGACACATTCAAAAGGTAACTATTCTCTTCCGCTTCTGTCATCTTTCAACTGCTATCTTTAAGAAAATCATGATAAACTAACTCGAGTATTATAGAATTATGAAGGTAGACCTCGGCTTCCCTTCAACACACACGATGTATCTCTTTGAAGCTAAGAATCTCATTAGCCGGGTAAATTGATTAGTACTTGTCTGTTTGGATTACCAGTAGAAAAACTACATAAGCGAAGGGTGGTTAGTTAAAGCACATACAGTGCATATAGAAAATAATACTGGTGTATATAGGTCAAAGAGTTACGTTTTAAAACACTTGCAAAATTTCTGGTTGAACGCCTTTTTGATTGTTTCCTTTCTTTTTACGCTTGTGAAGGACTTTTCAAAAAATGCTTTCTTTTCAAAAGATCATGGAGCATCCTTGGATAATTAAGAATGTCACATGACACTAAATTTGAGTCGCTTCACCAATTTTCATAGTTTAGTTAAAGCGCCTGTCTAGTGAAACTTGTGAAAGTAATCCGGTAACATAAAGTTTGTTTTTTCACTGTGGTGTTTTAACTATTTTTGCTATTACATATGATATGTAAATGTAATCATCTTGGTTTCAATAGTTTGTATCGGATGGAGTGTGAAGCTATGTTGGTGGACATTGATATAGTTTTCCTGAAATAGTTGTATATCATTTACATATGTCTTTCTTTGGATTTTCTATTAACTTCGAAATTAGTTTCTTACCTTATTCTCATAGTTTACCTACTTTATTACTCTTTATGATGCGGGATTCTCCCGGTGCATCTCGGACTTTGGATTTAGATTCAATTCTTGAGGCTAGAACTGGTGTGGGACCCACTGATCGGTGAAGTTGAAGGAAGCAATTACAATCATCGTTCGATCTTGACAATTGCATTCCACTTTGCTTTTGAGAATCACTATCGAGAAAATGTATTCCTTTAACAAGATATCCAAGTGACTGCACAAGTTATTCTAGATTTACGAAGGAAGCGTAGTATGCATCCTATAGATATCGCTAGATTTATACTCTTTACTGAGAAGTTTGACAGAGGATAAGCACCAAAGAAAGTGTTTGTTCACCTTATTGTAGTGCTAAAAGTAGACTAGAACTTGAAATGGAAGTATTGGCGAGGCCGTGTAGATTTTCTTGGTTTAGTGTTACAAGATTGAATTGGACAATGGAGATTATTTCATGTCATTGATTGGGATTATCTGTAAACTTACCTCTCAAAAATAAGTTATCTTCGCTTAATTATAGAATTTTATTTTTAAAAACAGCCTACTTTCTTTTTGTAATGAACCTTGTTATTAATAAAATTATTTGCCCAAGCTCCTCGTGCAAAGGTATATTAGTTCAAAAAATAACTTTAAATATAGGCATTTATCTCTTTTATTATATAATATGGTCTATGTCGCTTATCGAGTAGTATAGTCTAGTATTTCAAAAAAAAATATGCTTGTGTGGTGTATAATTGTCGTTGGAGAAAACTCTAATTTTTAATTTTGTTTAAATCGAGATGTATCTTAATCTTTTAATTTGTAACTACATATTTTTGGTAGCCAATAATTGCACTATTCAAATACGAAATTTAAGTTGTCACCATTTGAAAATTATATTTTTTGTGACAATTTCGTTGTGACTAAATTGTAGGTTGAGTAGAGACAAATAATACAATTGTCACTAATTGTTCGAACTATTAGTGACAAAAATTAAAGTCACAATTAAATATAAAATTCTGCGGCTAAAGTTTGGAATGATGAACTACAATTCTAATTTGTCGCTAATGTATCAACATAGTTTTTTTGCGTAAAAAGTTTTCCATCTCCAAATTTTAGTGGTATATTAGTTAAAAAGTATAGGCATTTTAACTCTTTTATTATGTAATATGGTCTATGTAGCTTGTCGGTAGTATGGTATAGTATTTCAAAGAAAATTATGCTTGCGGGGCATATCTATTGACGGATAAAACTCTAATTTTTATTTTGTTTAGATCGAGATGTGTACTGAATCTTTTTTCTTTATAACTACAAATTTTTTTGTAGCTAATGATTACACTAGTCAACTACGAAATTTAAGTCGTAGCCATTTCAAATTTATATTTTTGTGACAAAATTGCATTGTGACTAAATTGTAAGTTGAACAGAGACAAATAATACAATTGTCACTAATTGTTTTGAACCTATTAGTGACAAAAATTAAAGTAACAATTAATTATAAAATTATGTGGCTAAAGTTTACAATAGTTAACTACATATTTTAATTTGTCACTAATGTATCAACATAGTTTTTGCGACAAAAGTTTTTTGTCTAAAAATTTAACTTATTTTAGGACGAAAATTAGTTTTGTCACAAATTGGTTACATCATTAATGACAAAATAATGTGTCACTAATAACTTTAAATTCGTGGCTAATAGTACTCAATAAATGGCGCCAACGCTTTTTTTGGAGGGAAACTTTAGGGGACAAAACTTTGCTACGAATCTTTGTGTTTCGTCACTAAAAATATGTGTCTCATGTATTTAAGGACGAAATGGAACTTTTGTACGCAAAGTGAACATTTAGTGACGAGTTTTTCTTGTAGCTAGTATTTTTCGTAGCTAAATATCATATTTCTTGTAGTGAAGGTCAGTTTGGTGATCCATAATTTCATATGGCCTTTTTTTTATCCTCCCTACGTCACAATTTATGTGAAAGTATTTTATTGGGCACAAAATTTAAGAAATCTGGTGATCCTTAATTTCCTTAAAAAATAAAAAATAATAGTTCGATGTACAAAGCATCCCACGTTAATAGGGTGCGGGAGACACACCACAAAGGTGTGATGTGAACAAGCTGCTATCTGACGTTGGTGGTCGGCTTCGCTTGCATTAAAATTTTGTCTGCATCACACCTCTTTTTTCATATTTTCCCGTCAGCCGAATAAATTACGGGCACTAGCCATAATATATAAAACATATAAATTGATGATGTATATTATACATATATCCATTTATATAAGATGTATATTTATACTTAATATACAAAATATATATATGTGCTGGCTATTTTTTTTTTGTGCGGCCCGAAAAAGTAATTGTCCCTTTTATATATTTATGGAATCATCTTATATATACTCTGTCAATATTTATGAAACAACTCTTTTTAATCAATTATTTAAACTAACAAGCAGAGCATATTGAGATAGCATCGGCAAAGAAAGAAGGGGAGTTTTTGAGTTGGGATGATATACAGAAGATGAAGTATACGTGGAACGTAGTATCTGAAGTTATGAGACTGACACCACCTATAATGGGGGCTTATCGAGAGGCAATTGTGGATATAAATTATGAAGGTTATCACATCCCTAAGGGCTGGAAGGTAACTAAACACTACATTTACTCTGTCTATGATACTATCATGCAGTACACTAAATTGATAAAGGATCTAAATAAAACTACCATGTAAAGACTTTTTGTGAACTTACTTCATCAGGTCTTATAATTGATGTTATCATAGAAATTCACCTGTATTTATCTTGTAAGTGATCTGATTATATAGATACATTTATGCTGTGAGTTGCATAGAAATTAAATTCATTGACTATGTTACTTTGATGTTGGGACAGTTCTACTGGAATACTTCTTTAACAAGTCTGGATTCCAAGATTTTCCCCAACGCGACGAGCTTGGAACCATCAAGATTTGAAGGAGCTGGACCTGCACCATATACATATGTTCCATTCGGGGGAGGTGCTAGAATGTGCGTAGGGAAAGAGTTTGCTCGACTGGAGATTCTCATATTTCTGCACATCTTAATCAGGAAATTCAGTTGGAAATTACTCATTCCTTATGAGAAAATTATATATGATCCAATGCCTACCCCTGTTGAAGGACTTCCCATTAGCCTTCAACCTCACAATTCTTGAATCTTATTTTTCTTATAGATACAAAAGAAGCATTGCCAGCCACGTAAGTAACAAACGCCTTTTTGTATTTGATGTTGTGTAAGAATTGATAGAAGTCTACTGGAAATAATGATTAAAACAAGCCTTTTGCATTTGTTTTGTTTAAAGGAGTTGAAAAAAAAAAAAAGCTTATGCCAATCTATCTCCATGATAAAATCAAAATACTAACAGGACTCGAAGTGAAATCTCTTAATCATCCAATTTGCTTGGATTAACGCTTTCCTTCAGTCGTCAACATCGTAACTTTGAATTAGTATTACGAGATAAATAGTACTCCCTCCATTTCAATTTATGTGTCTTAATTTGAATCGACACAGAGTATAAGAAAATTAAAAAAACTCTTGAATCTTGTCTCAAACATATGATTTGTGTGATGCATCAAAATGTATTTTGAATTTGCGGTCTGAAATATTTCATATCAGATTGGAGGTAAAAAATTACTAAATATGAAAAGTGATATTCTATTCTTTTTGAAAGATACTAAAAAGGAAAGTAAAATAAACAAATTGCAGCAGAAGGAGTAGTAATATATTTTCTTTAGTTTTTATTGTCTCGTTAACATATGTAATACCATGTTTTCTTTTCCATTCTGCTTAACCTCTGTAACTTGAATCAGCCATCATCAACTTAATATGAGCTTTACATCCTATATGACACGTATATGACTGACTACCAGTACCCGTTTAAGTGAAATCCGCTTCAGCAAGAAAAAGTATATTGAAAAGATTGGATTTGTGGACCCGCTTCAGGATGGATAACATGTCGAAACACGTGGATCATTCATATACATTGAGCCTGGTGAGCTGTGCTGATATTATTTAACATTTCTAAGCATTCAGGAAAAACTCCTATAGTTGTATGTAAAGTACTTATACCATATTAAGACCAGCACCAACTCTCCCAGTATTTAAGCGAAAAGAGTCAAAGACTGCACCTGTCTCTCATCCAGGTATGTTTTCGGGAAGAATTAACTGAAGGTGTCGTTTAAGTTTGGAAATTCTTTTGAGGTGACTTTTGGGCCACTTAAGTCAAAAAATTAAATTTGGGTTAAGAAAATTGGGGGTTGAAAAAGTATTT
>NC_081351.1:3527620-3535721 GCF_029784015.1 Lycium ferocissimum | reverse complement strand
AATGCTTTCTGCAGCTGTCCACTCAATCCAGTCTTCCAAAGGCCTATTGTTCGCGCAGCTTTGCTCTTGCAGATGAATATCAGCCACACCAGGCTGTCCAAAAATCCAAACATATACCTCCTATACAACTATACTCATCAAAACTGGAATAAACAGTAGTACTCCTCATAAATCTAGCTAGACACTTGAAACATAAAAAAAGTTACTGCTATTAGGAGAAGATATTAGAATTATAGTATTGTAGTATGATATTGTTCCAAATAGATAAATCCTTTTGATGATGAACTCTATTTAGCTTTGGATTTGAGATTTGAATTCTTCAACTTCTACACTTTAAATCTAATCTTAATTTTCTTTTCTCTCTTTTTCAGCAGTATTAAATGTGGGAATTGAATCAAGACTCCATTGCAAGCAAGTGTCACCACATTATTAGTATTTTAGAAGAAACCGCACTATCCGTCTTAGTTTAGGAGTAATATTTCGTATATTTCGCCGGATTGGTACTTTGGAAGAAAACTGCATTGTTTGTCTTAGTTTAGGAGTAATATTTAGTATATTTCAGTTGGATTTTCTTGTTTGTTAAACATATTTTACTTTTATTTAGGAGTTTATAATGAGATATGATCTCGCACAATTTTAGTTGTTCTTAATTGTATGACCATGGGTGAATTGTATTATTATCTAGCATGTTTTGTTATTTTATTTTCAATTTATGCAATTCTAATTTTACAAATTAATAACTACAAAATAATTAAACGTCATCGAATGTCTATAATTAGTGACAAATATTTTGTCATTAAATTGGCGACGACTAAACTAAATTTTTCTAGACAAATATATTTTCGTCACGAAACAAATTAGTTCGTCATAAGTTGATTACATTTAGCGACAAAAATATATTTGTCCTAGTATCCTCCTTATTGGGTACGAATTAATGCTTTATGTTATGACAATTGTAATTGTCACTAATCGTGACAATTTATAGTGACAATTTTTTTTTTCCAGCAAAAGCAATACTATGAGTGACGAGATGAGAGATTAACTACAAAATTGTAAGCTTTGTTTATAACAACAAATTTGTCACTAAAATCTCTATACATTTAGGGACGAAACATTTTTTTGTATATAAAAGGTAGTCTTTAGTGACGAAATTATATTATTTCAGCTACAAAATACATATAGCTTTTGAGACAATTGGTATCGTCACTGAACAAACTAAATAGTTAGTGACAAGGTAGTTTTTAAGTATTAATAGCCTCTTTAGTGACAAAACACACTATCAACTACGAAAATCTATCCTTTTTATGACAAATATGCTCGTCACAAATACTATGCATTTGGGGACGAAATAAGATTTCGTAGTTAATAAACTTTATTTAGTGACGAAACATTAAGTTGTCTTTCAGATACTTTTAGCGACCCTCTTATAAGGACGAATGATTATCTAAATTTTTTTTTTCGTCACACAAGATTTTTGGTGACGAAATATGACTTATAGGTGACGAAATTATTTGTTTCTGATAATCGAATTTGTTGTAGTGTTGCAGGATGTTTTCATAAACTTGAGGGTACTCCATGAGTCTCTTAATGAGTAAAGTAAGAGTGACAGATGAAGTGTCATGGCCAGCAAAGAGTAGCAACAATATGTTATTAACAATAACAAGTTCAGACATGAACTTTCCATTTTCATCTGGGCAGGACAACAAATAAGACAAAATATCTTGTGAAGGTGAAGCTGTCTTTTGTTCCAAGTCTTCTCTTCTTTTTCGGACAACTTGCAATAGTTCTTTTCTGATAGCATCTGTTGCTTTTGCTGCCTTGTAAAATGCTGTACCGGGTAAATATAGAGGGAGTGATATAAGTCCTTTCAAGAAAATGTGGAACTGTGCAGAAAGCCTTTCAATTTCTGTGTCGTCTTCAATGCTCATGAATAGCTGACATGCCACTTTGAAAGTGTATAATTTGACTAGAGGAAACACCTTCACCTCCTCTTTACCTTCATATATAAATATATAGACCAAAAAAACAAAGGTTAAATACAACAGTATATTTGATGGGTTGTGATATTGTATTGGTATTTATCAACTCGGATGCCCAACATTGGACCCTCCTCTAGGGTGTATTTGATTTCAGGAGAACATTTTTCATGCAAAAGTTACTCTCTCCGTTCACTTTTACTTGTCCACTTTGACTTTGCACGCCCCTTAAGAATTAATAAAGGAAATATGTATTTTACTATAATACTCATATATATTGGCGTATAGTCTCATTGAACTTGGAGAATGATTTAAAAATGAGTAATTAATGTTAAGGGTAAAACTAAAAAAAAAAAAGTTTGTCTTTCCTTGATATGCTATAGTGGACAAGCAAAAGTAAAATTTTAGTTTTAATATAGTGGACAAGCAAAAGTAAACGGAGGAAGTAACATCTAGTGCTTGGTTATGGGGGAAATGACCTCCTTCACTCGTGGACAGAAGTCATTTTATTATAATTATCTTATTATAACTTTTAATTCATGTTACCTGTTCCAAGTAACACACACACTCCATTAGTATTAACCTTTAGAAACTCAAAATATTTATCAAAATACTCTCTTATTTGTTAATTGTTGCAAATCTTTAATACTCCATTTAATTCAATTTGTGTGAACCTATTTGATTACGTTTAAGATAGAAGGAAGAATTTTGGAACGGGTAAATATTTATCCGCACCCGGTGTTTATATCAAACCATATAAATTTACTACAGTTAAGTGATTTAATGAGGTGAGAAAATATGTAAGTAACCATGTTAGTGCTAAAAGTCTATGGGCAAATACATGCCATATATCTATTGGCGTGATGGAAACACAAGGTCCGAGTGGTTTTAAACATATCATAACATTTGTGTTATTGTAAAACTTTTGAAACTTGTGGTCTTAAACATATCATAACACTACCGTGTGGCTATTAAAGCTTCTTATCCAGGAAAAAATAGATAGTTTAAATTAACTTGTTTTCAAATTTACATAAATCGAAATGGAGAAAATATATATTTTGTTGAGAGATATCCTTTTCACTCACCAACCAAACGTCACTAACATGCCACCTTTATTTAGAAAAAAAAAATGGAGAATAAACCAATTACAAGGAAGAAGTTTGAACATCATACTCTAAATACAAGAATTGTTAAGCTTTGGTCAAGAATGCCCAAATGTAGTCTCAATTCCTGATGTGTTTTGTAACGGGTTATGTGCTTTTTTTGACCATTTTACCCTTGTGGACTGATTCCCGGGAAGCGATTCTAGTGAAAACTGAAGGATTTAGAATCCTTAAGTGAAAGCGTTTGACCAATATTGACTTTTAGGTAAACAAACCTTTTTCGGATTTTCGTCGATTCCGTGAAGTCCGGAGCGTCGATATGACTTGGTGGGGTGGATGGTTCAATTCCCGAGGCGTCTGATTGCATTTTGGGCACTTGGTTGTTATCCGTTTAGGGGTTGACTTGGTGAATTAGACCTCCGTTGGGAATTCCGAGGTCACGGGTGAGTTCGTAGCGTGTTTTTAAGTGTGTATGCATATCTGGTTTGTGTATGGGAGGCCTCAGATTGATGTAGGGATTTTGGGATGGATTGGTGAAAAACCAGATTTTCTGGTTTGTGGTGTGTTCGCCATGGCAAGCCTCGAGCCTCCATAGCGCGACCGCCATGGCGGTGTCTTGCCCGCCATGACAAAGGCCTGTGACTAAATGAAATTCTGCCATGGCGGATGGTTGACCGCCAGGGCGGGACTACCATGGCGGATCGACAGGATCAGTTCATTATTTTTATGCATTGAGTTCGAATTATTAGTCCAAAACACCTAAAACCTAACTCCTAGGGCTAGGAGAGGTAATCTTGAAGATACTGGGGGAATTATCTATTGGGGTAAGTTCCAATCTACTATCTAACTTTACTACCTTCCTCTTTGAGTTTCCATGGTAGCTTATGGTCCTAGTATGGGGGTGATGAGACTTAGGGTATTATTCATAAACCCTTTTTATAAATTGGTTAAGTGTTGCTTCAATTATTGTTTATATCATCTAGAAGTGTAGATTAACACATTCTAGGATTGAATTGCTCAATAGTTCAAGAATCTAACCATGAGGCTTAGGGTTTCACCCAAATTGGGGATTTTGACTAATTGATTAAATTAAAGGGTCTAATGTGATTAGAAACCCATGTAATTAAGGATTATGATTGTTGAGACTATGGGTAAGGTAATTTCACCCTTAATTTCCCGTTTTTCCTTCGTGACTCGTTAGGGGTATTTTGATTAACTTTTCTCGAATCGATTCTTCTTCCGATTAGTTGGTTTATTATAGTCATTTGCTTACTTAGCATTGCTAATCGTTAGACTACGAGCGATCTGAGGCACTTCAGAAGGGCAAGGCTCAGGTTTGGCGGTTCGTGGCACCAGCTCGGCATCGAGGTATGTTACAGCTTACCTTTCGGTTAGACTCGAATTAGTGAAGCATATGTGGGAGTTAGATATTGACGGGGAAGGTATGCTAGGCCTTCGGTATGGAGTTCGGATGGAATTCTATTAGGTTGGTTGTTGTTGATTGTGGCTTGTTACCCTGTTATTGTGATTAGGCTTGTTGCCTTAATTGTTATGTTGTGATACGTGTTACACTCATTTCTCTCTTGTTGTGTCATTTATCATCGGAGAAAAGAAGGATAATGAGATTAAGCCTGAATCGTGTTGTATAATTATGATAATACACGATTGAAATCTTGATTGCGATTTACTGTTGGTGATGATATCATGTATGGCATACATTCTCATTTCATATGTATATTAATATCGAATTATGACAAAATACCGATGATGATAAATGAGAAATGGAGCACTTTGGTACATAAGACTTAGTTACAGGTGTTGCGTTATATTTTGAAGTAAAAGGTGTCATAGACTCTCTATGCTGATTGAACTGGTTCGTTGATTTATTTCATGGTTGAGCATTATACATTCATTCTTACGAGAAGTTTTACTTGTTTTTAGGCAAGTATGTGTTGTTTTGATGTGTTTTTGTTGTGTTTCAGGTAAATCATAGAGTTAAGGTTCAGAAACTAAAAGTTGCTAAAATTGCACAGAAGTTGAATTTCACGGTCCGTACATTGTTATACGGACCGTGTCTATGGTCGTATTGAAGAAGGACAAGGCAATAGAATGTCAAAGTTGGAAGATGCTGATATACGAGCAACTTACATGGACCGTATAATATTATACGAGCCATATAGTTGGGCGTGTCGAAGGATTTAAGACAAGACTAAGAGCTGTGTTTGAATAAGAAGTTTCACGATCGAGTTATACGGGCCGTGTAAGTTTATACGGACCATGTAATATCAGCTCGTTGTTTTCTCTGAAGAAGTAAAGGCTGAAGGTAGTACAAGTTTATACGGGCCGTGTAATGTTATACGGACCGTATAAGTCGTCGTCTGGACTTAAGTGTAAATTTTGTAATTTTACGTTTTTGAAACCTATAAATCATCCAATGTAGGGTTTTATTTATTATCAGTTGATATACTTTGACTCTTGACTTAGAGCATTGAATATTCCTTTGTTTTGGAGCTTTCAAACATCAATTCAAGTATTATTAATTCTCTTATCTTCAAAAGTAAGCAATTATGAATTCTTCAATCTCTTATTTATTGTTCTTTGTCATGAGTAGCTAAATACCTTTACTAAGGTTGTGAACCCAAAGATGGGTATTTTGTGATTGGGAATTGTGATTGATATATGCATAATGGATTGTTAGGGTTTATTTATTCTTCGCTCTTCATTCATGATTAATGGTTGCAAACATTGATTAAAGCCATAAACTTTATTAACTTGGGAAAGTACTTAGGGTTTGATAAGAATAAATAAAAAGAACTCAAAGCGTTAACCCTTGTTTAATAAATTCACTTAGCAGTAAGAGGAATTTACTTGGCATAATTAACCGTTCTTAGTATCAACTTTCTTATATTTGGGAAAATCATACAAAGAAATAATCTTTATTTATTGGGAAATATTAGAGATTCACATAGAGGTTGAGTGCATTCATATAACGATCAATTAGAAGTATATCAAGATCAATACCCATGATCATACACTTTATCTGACGGGGACACAACCTTGGTTTCTTTTACCATATATTACAATCCAAAGCAATTAGTTAGCAATTAGTCATAAACAACCAACTTTCTACACATTCATCGGAGTAAGACATTAGACCTAAATAAAGCATTCTACGATTTTAGTAACTTTTCACACCATATTCCCTATGGGATTCGACCCCAACCTTGTTGGGTTACTATATTTGACATCGTCCCCTTTACGTTAATAAAAGGTGTAATTTGAGCGTATCAAATTTTGGCGAGGAATATGGTTTTGAAATTACTAAATAGTATTTGCTTTGACTGAAGCCTTTTGCTTATTCCATCACACCTTGTTTGCTATTCCTCGTGAACCGGGTGAACATGAATCAGAACCAGCGAAACCAACGTGCAGCTCCTGAGAATCAGAGAAATCAATTGAATGATCCCGTGAATGAAACGAATGAAGAGAATGTCTTTGCTGATCTTGTACCGAATGTCTTTGTTAATCTTGTACCAGAGGAGAACTATGTATCTGCTATTGTTCATCCTTAGGTTGGAGTTGCTAGTTGCAAAATTGACTCCTCTCTCTACCAGTTGTTGAAGTTTGAGGGCTACTTTCAGAACTCTACCGAGAATGATCCTCAACGACATTTGCAGAACTTTGTGGATGTATGTGCTCATCATATCGAAAACAATGTGTCACAAGATGCTATTCGGCCGAAGCTTTTCAAAGATTCCTTGGCTGGAGAAGCAAAAACGTGGTTCGAGAAGCTGTCCCAAAATTCTATTACTACATGGGCAGAGATGGTAGCAGTCTTTCTCAAGAAATGGTATCCTCGCAGCAAGAAGGCTGAGATTCGTGACAAAATTTATGAATTCAAGCAGCGATCGGGGGAACAATTATACGAAGCTTGGGAGAGATTTAAAGAATATCTGCAGAAGTATCCGACTTATGGTTTTTTGGAGAAAATATTAATGGAGAAGTTCTAGAGGGCTGGATCCTATAACACGATCAATCGCGAACAATGCGGCTAGCATGGTTGTTTTATGGATAAATCTTACACTCAAGCTACCAACATACTTACAGACACAGACTACGCATAATCAGGCTTGGCACTCAAACAATGCAGATATTGTACCCTACGGGAATGCTATGATTCAAAATATGGTGAATGAGAATCAGGATACTCAGCAGACATTGGCTCAGCTTGCAACGAATATGCTTTCTTTGACCAAAGGTTTGATGAGAACCGGACAGAAAGCGTAAATATTTACGAAGATGCTTCAGGTATGCCGAATAGGATGTACCAAGTCCAAGAATAGGATGTACCAAGTCCAAGAGGGTCCATATCACGAGGGACCTCCTATGCTGATTGAAGATGCTAACTATGTGAACAACTCTCAAAGGGGTTATCAAAGGCAAAATTACCAAGGGGGTTACCAGAATCAAAATCAATGGAGACCAGCAGGGACAAGGTACTTACAACAACAGCCAGGGGAACTACAATAATAATTATGGTGGCGCGAATCAAGGGAACTACAACAACAACAGCAATTTCAAAAATAAGAGTCCAATCCATATATTCCACCAAAAGGGCAGTCAAACGATCAAGGTAGTTCAAGGGTTGAGGCAATGCTTGAGAAGGTTCTCGGGAAAATCAAACCAAGTCCGAAAAGACGTTATGCTGGGCTACTTGTAGACAATGGGATCTCATCAGGCGGCTATTCAAAAGCTCGAGTCGCGGATATGTGATATTTCTATGAGGGAAGATCAAGTTATATCTCGATTTTGTACGTCGGACTATTTTAAGTGGGTTGCGACAAGTGAGGGACTAGGTTATTTTCCGACTTTGTTTGTAAGGCATAAGTGTTATATGATTTTGTGGGATGGAAGTGTTGGGAAAAATTTGGAGTTAAGAAGTAGGTGTAAAGATTAATATCTCATGAAATATGGGACCAAGAATGAATTATGGAAGGTAACACTTTGGGGTTGGGAAAAAAA
>NC_081351.1:3466432-3527520 GCF_029784015.1 Lycium ferocissimum | reverse complement strand
CAAAGTTAGACCTAAATAAAGCATTCTACGATTTTAGTAACCTTTTCATACCATATTCCTGTGGGATTTGACCCCAACCTTGTTGGGTTACTATATTTGACATCGTCCGCTTTACGCTAATAAAAGGTGTAATTTGAGCATATCACTTACATCTGTGTTGATGTTACAAATTGAGGTTTCTATACTTAAACTATATTTGAGTACTCATCTTGCATACAATATATATATATATATATATATATATATATATATATATATATATATAAGGTATATCGACGGGGGGTGAGGATGTGGCCTACCTTAGATATGTATAGACACGTTTGACGGGGGGTGAGGATGTGACTTATTTGTGCACCGTGATCAAGGTCCGTTCGGGCTTAGTGGGCTCGTGATCCGAGGTATGTTCCGGAGCGAGTGGTACATAGACACCATAGGTTCCCTGCGGGTTATCACTATCGTGCGAAAAATGCCTTTAGCATATGTGTACAGGTTTGAGATATTTGGCAAGTGCATTGCATTACACATCATTACATTATATCCTGCATCATCATATGACTCTTTATTTCTGATTTGGTATGGTTTGTTTGTACCATTGTTGCGGCATGGATCTGATTATGGACTGGACCAGATTGTAGATTAATTAGTGATCTGCCTAGGTTCAGAACTGGGATTTGTGATTATCGATTTGAGATTATTGAGACTCAACAGACTTGTGGTTTAGAAGCTTTACCTAGGCTTATGACTTGGAAAGTGAGTTTCTGAATGACGTATGTGCGAGTGGAAGTCCTTGATTATTATGATATTGTGATGTGTGAGTATGATTGATTGCCTATCTGCCTACTTGTTGATTTCTTTCTTAATATATGTGAACTAATTGTTGTCGGCCTATGATACTTACTCACAGAGTCTTGTTGTTTTGTAATCGATGCTACTCTTGTTGTACTCTTTCCTTCGAGCGCAAAGGTCTTTTTTACTAGTTTCCGTCTCTGTCCCTCGAGAGCGATTTGAGTCGTCGATGTAGATTCCAAGGTGAGCTTTTGCTAGATCAGCAACTCGGAGACTCTTCTTTGCATTTAACTGTCTACTTTGTATCCCTGAGACAGTATTGATATTTGAGATTTGTACTTTCTATTAGACTTCTATCTATGTAATAGTGGCTCTTGTACTAGTCCAGACGTATTTTTGGGGTTATTATTACTTCCGCACTTATTATTTATATAATTTAAATCTGTTAGCTAAATCATTGTTTATTTCCGCATAATTCTTATAAATGACTAAAACGATTTGGGAATGGTTCGCCTACCTGCGGGGACAGTGTAGGTGCCATCACAATTCACGAATTGGGCCGTGACATGTTTCATAATTTAGGTTCGACGGATGGACGAGAGGAAGTTTATGGGTGTGTGATGGAGGCCCTATAACAATATATAACAAGAAATACGTTTTAGTCCCAAATAAGTTGAGATCAGCTATAAGAATTTTGTTTATGTTGTCCCATTCAAGCTGGCTCAATCTAATACTATAAAAATAAAATAAAATAACATTTTCTAGCATCAGAAGATAGTTACATTTTCAACTAGCATATAAATCTCTGACAAGACTAAAATACTGAATAATGCAAGTGTTACGTACCTTCCCAATAATTCTTAAAACGGAAAAGGGCCAAAAATACCCTCAAAACCATTTAAAATGGCAAAAATGTCTTCCATCATCGCTTCACCCCCAAATACCCTTATCATCCACCTTTACTGGTCTAAAATACCCTTATACACCACCTATTGGGTCTAAAATACCCTTATCACTAACAGATCTTTTCATTAAACACGTGTCATTTTTCTATTGGTTGGCTTATAAAATTAATTAAACTAATTAATTTTGCAATATTGAAAGATAGTGCCCCCCCCCCCCCCCGACTCCCCCCCCCCGCGTAAAAAAAATTTTTTTTGAAAAAAAAAGTTGACTTTTTTTTTTGCACCCCCCCCCGCACCCTACCCATCCCCTACCCCCCTCCCCCCCAATGCAAAAAAAGTTTTGACGTTTTTTTGGGTTTTTTAAATTTTATGGAGGGCGTAACGTAAGTGCGGGGGGGTGGAAAAAAAAGTCAACTTTTTTTTTTCGGTGGAAGGAGGAGGGCGTAGGGTGTGGGGGTTTTGACGGGGGGGGGGGGGGGTCTGAAAAAAAACCCAAAAAAAACATCAAAACTTTGTTTTTCAAAAATATTAATTTTTTCTGCGTCGGGGGGGGGGGGGGGGGGTGTGAGGTGCGGGGTGGGGTGCAAAAAAAATATTGTTATGCTTCTCAACTCCTAGAAAAAAGGACAAGTACGTAAAATGTCTTGATAAATTAAAATGTATAATGTAATTGAGTTACCAAAAAAATATATCTCACCCTAAAAAAAAACATGGTGATATTTTCAACCAAAAAATCTAAAAGGCACAAGTGTAGACTACAATTTTTTTTTTCGCACCCCACCCCGCACCCTACACCTCCCCCGCACCCCTACCCCCCTCCCCCCCCGACGTAAAAAAAATTAATATTTTTGAAAAAAAAAAGTTTTGACGTTTTTTTTTTTGGGGTTTTTTGCACCGCCCGCTCAAACCCCGCCCCTACGCCCTCCCTCACCGAAAAAAAAAGTTGACTTTTTTTTTCACCCCCGCACCCTCCCCCCTCCCCCCGACTCCCAAACCCCGCACCACTTACGCCTCCCAAAAATCCCAGCTAAAAAAAACCCAAAAAAAAAAAAACGTCAAAACTTTTTTTTTCAAAAATATTAATTTTTTTGCGTCGGGGGGGGGGGGAGGGGTAGGGGTGCGGGGGCGGGGTGGGGTGCAAACAAGTCAACTTTTTTTTCAAAAAAAAAAAAAATTCACGGGGTGGGAGTGTGGGTGGGGGGAGTGGGGGCGGGGGGTACTGGTTACCCGTCAATTAGTTTAATTAATTTTATAAAGCCCAACCAATGTGAAAAATGCCACGTGTCTAATGAGAATATTACGTAGGAATAAGGGTATTTAGGCGATAGGTGGATGGTAAGGGTATTTGGGGGCTGAAAGGTGGATGGAGGGTATTTTTGCACCATTTTCAATAGTTCGAGGGTATTTTTGGCATGGTCGTGGGCAACAACTTCCATGGCTTTGATATATAGTCTTGAAAACGCATCAGGGCTAATAAAAGAAGAAATCATCTTCCTCATGAGCTTGGCTTCATCTCCAACGGTAGTAATCAAACAACTTCCTAGAATTTTCCTAATAGTTACAGGCCACCAAACTGTGACTTGCTTGTTTTCATTGCTAAATAAAAACTTATTCCCACTAGCACTACCCAATACCACCATTTTCTCACCCATTAATGAAGTCTTGAATATTTTAGACTTGTATTTCTCTATTCTGTCTTTGACGAATTTTTCTGGCTTTCCTTCTTTGTTTGCTGCTCGAAGAAAGTCCAGTGTTTCTCCAAGAAATGGCCATCCAAAACTTCCAGGAGGATAATTCAGTGTTTTTTTCTTCCTTCTAATTATCATTATGAAAATTATGAAAATTATGACTAGTAATGTAGGAATTTCCATTGTAGCCATGTGTGAGAATGACTGTAGTCTGATTTTTCTTTTTTTTGGTTGTTGAATATAAATAGGTGTTACTATAGTTTCTCTCTTTTGGAACACTTCTAATTTGTAAGAGCACGTTCTACAAAAGCTGCTAGCTCTTGGAATTCTGTGGTGTATATAAAAACACCTCTCCTATTTTGTTTTTTTATCACATACACTAATTCTGAACCAGAAAGAGAAATGATCTTTTCTCTTCTAACTTCAATATTTGCGGAAGCCTAGTTCTCTTTGATAAAGACTCCATAATATTTTATAATATAAAATTTTGGCATAGTGGTTAATAGAGAGAGGGCCCAGGTGGGTGAAGGAGAAGAATTATGAAGTGCCTTCTTGTCTTTAATGTTCTTGACTATATATACCGCTAAAAATAGATGATAAAATGTACTATTTCTTGCGTTTCAATTTATGTGTGGCACATTTTTTTCTTTTTAGTCTGTACAAAAAAAAAAGGTCACATTTCTATATTTAGAAACAGTTTAACTTTATGAGATGATTTACAATCAAACAAATATCTAAGAATCTCGCTTTGAATGACATTCACAAGTGCCTTCTAACATTTCTTCGTGTGTTGCAGGAGATGTTGTTGGAGTCTCATTCCCTCGCTTAGTTTCGGGCTAGTTTCTTGTTGTTTTAGTTCCTTTTCAAAAAGAAAAAAATATCTAAGACTTATTTTGAACCATAAATTTCAAAAGTTTTTCTTTCTTAAACTCCGTGTCTATTCAAATGATATCACATAAACTAGGACCGAGGGGTAATATATTTTACCCTTAAAGTTGTTCCTAAAAAATCATTCTATATTTTGCGAGTAATCTCTTACCTCCTTTTATTGTTATTCCCGGCAGAAGTAATATTCTCCTAATGATGACGTGACAGAAAAATTGTACGCTATTCAATTGTACACTAGTCACTTTTTGTGAAGCGCATTAGAGGGTAAACAAGGCTAAAAGTAAACTAAAATTATCCATATGTCACTTCCAATTGAACTTAACACAACTAATTTCGTTTGAACTTAAAAAATTTCTTTTACTTTATATCTTTCCCTTTTCCGATTTTTCACCTTTTGTCTTTCTTCTTATATAGTCACCAGACAACTTTACGTGCAAAATTAGGCGTTTAATCTAATACTTCCAGCTACCTTGAATGATACGTCGATATCAAATATGTCAAGTTAGCAAGTTAATCAATCCATAGAATAAGGACTACATCTCTTAATTAAGTTCACGAGGTGGCCAAACCTCATCGTGATTTTTCTTTTCTCGATCGAGGTGTGTTCCTTTTAATTATTTAATTGGCCAAATACATATATGACCCCTTAAACTTGACAATATTTCCCATGTAGACACCTTAACTAAGATTTATTCCTATTAAACACTTGATCTATATTTAAAATGTGCCATTATACTTAACTGCTGGCGCGCAAGTGTAATACACCTTCTTTGAGTGCGTGAAAAGCCAAGAGAATTACTATTAATTTTTATTTATTTATTCTTCTCTCTTCTCTCTCCCTAGCCTTTCCTTTCCTCTTATGGTAGTTTCTCCTGCCATTGTCAATGCCACCCATTATAAACCTCTTCTGCTCCAAGAAAATTTCCTTGAGATGTTTCTAACTAAAAAAAATGTCTTCTGACTCCTTCTAGTTTAATTTACACCAATAAAAGATAAATTCACTTTGGAGAATGTCGGCTCGTGCAATTGACAATGAAATCAAAGCAACACGAACCCAACCGATTCCATTAAAATTGATAGGCATCTAGTTAAGTAATTCTGGAAAAGAGTGAAGAAACGAAGGTTTGAAAGTTCGGGAATACTGATCGGGGCCTTTTCCATATCTAGTCAGCGACCACCATAATCACCGCCACCTTCTTCTTCTTTAGATTTTGCCGCTTCCACCACCTCCGCTTCCTTTATCACATCTCAGCTGGCACCACTTTTTTCTTCAGCTTTGATTTATAAAAATTAAAAAAAGGGGGGCGGGGGTAGGAGACACACAACTCCTTTCTGCCGGAGTGCCGGTGATGGATTCTCGACCATCACCTACTTTCATTTTCTCACACTCTCTTTGGATGGTTAGGTTTTTTTTGGTCTCTCTTTCTTATTTAAATTTTATTTTACCTCTATTTCTTTTGGCTGACATGGAAATGTTTTATTTGTGGTAAAAAAAAAAAGTGTTTTACGTGTCTAGGCTGCCACTTCAAAAGAGAGTGAGTTTCACATACCAATTTTGATTTGATTTGTTAAATTTGTGTTGGATAGGCACATTTCTTATGGAGTTCAGGTGGTTAATAGGAACAAACATTAGTTAAGGTGTCTAAATGGAAAATAGTGTCAAGTTTAAGGGGCTATTTATGTTTTTGGCCTATTTAATTCTATCCATCTTCTAAATCCATACTCTCTACGGTTCAAAAAGAGTGTTCATTTAACCATTTGCACACTCCTTAAGAAAATACTAACTTCAAAAAATAGGTAATTCGAATAAAATGCCCCTGATTAAATAGGTATTGAGATTTGATCACTTAACATTTAATAAGTTTAAATTTGGAAAAGCAATGTTAATTCTTTCTTGATTTAGTAAGTGGATACTCTTTTTGAACCAAAAAATAAAGGGAAAAGGACACAAATAGCCATCCAGGTGAAACTATTGACACCCGGTGCTGCTAATCTTAAAAGTCATTTTTTAGCATTTTCAAATATATAATTCCATTTTCTAGCCATTTTCAACTAATTTCAGCATATGTATATAAACCGTAACATTATTGTATATGTATCACTATTGTATATATATAGAAAATGTATCATGCATATAGAAACTATATCATTATTGTATAGAATATGTATCACAACTGTATATGCATAAAAAAAAAATGTATCATACGTATAGAAAGTGTATCATTATCATATAGAATATGTCTCCCTAAAGTTATATGTATAGAAATATATCATTGTTGTATAATTTGTGTATAATAAATGTATAATCAACGTTTAATTAGAAAATGTATCATTGATGTATAATTTCTGTTTAATAAATAAATAATTAATGTATACTTAATAATTATACAACTATTATACATGTTTTGGAATTTTTTTTGAAGGCTCAATATGAATTTTTTTCGTCGATCTTTAGTGGCGACATTTTGATTTGTGGTGACTTTAATCGCCATAAATAGTGAATGGGTTGGGCTAGCGCTTGGCCTTAATTTGGGTGGAACGGTCAATTCGAATCATTTGCTTAAAATGGGGCCTTTTTGGGCCTTTTTTTTTTCTAGTGGTCACACCATGTATTTTCCCAAAAAATACAGATTAAGTGGACATTCTTTTTTAACCGGATGAAGTATAATATAATATGAGGTTGTGACCTGTCAGAAGTTCAACGAGTTCTTGAGAGATCATGGACCTAAAACTTTACCACAGACTAGGAGCCCATTTGGATTGGCTTTATAAAACAGAAATTATAATTGTTTTCGACTTTTTTTTGAATGTTTGTTTCGAATTATAAGACATTTTGTCTTAAAATAATTTCAAAAAATAATTGTTCCCCGCCCGTTTTTTATCTAAAAATTTAGCTACCCCAACTTTTTTTTTTTTTTGTTGGCTTATAAGTTTGTTTATAACAGCCGCTTTTTTAAAAAAAAAGTTTCATCCAAAGCATGACTCTAGATGATGATAGTTAAATTAAACACCTTGTAAGGTTGACATGCAATAACACTTGAGGTGTCGAGATTACTTTATTTTTTTAACAATATTAGCAATAATTGTTCTGGAAAGAAAATTAAAATAAGAAGCAACCTTAAGTCTTCAAATAGTTTTGTATCCTTTAAAAAAAAAAAAAAGTTGTTTCAAATGTGCTATTGTTCTCCACCAGGGGATATTAAACTAATAATTACAGCCTAATATTTTGGGTGATTTAGTTTACAAAATAGCAAGCAAATGTATAGATTTTGTATATTTATTCTTAAATATACATATGCTATACATATGTTAGATGACGTATAATATACATATTATACTTATAATATACATGTCGATATATACATTTTATATATTTGGGCTACTGTCGGTAATTAAATTTGGCCGATGAAACATAAACAAAGAATCCCATTAAATCACTAAGTGAATAATACTTGAAACTTCAATCAATATGCTTCAGTAATATTTTATGAAGTTAGTTCCATGTGTTATTATTCTCCACCAGAATATATCAGTGGCTCGCGCTCTTATCTCTGCAAAATTTAGTGATTGGTGAGTCCGCTACTGAACAAAGTAGACATTTATTTGCAGACATTTTGTAATTGCAACTTGTGGTCAGCTTTAGCTGGGATATGAATGCCATTTACACAAGGTAACCGACCAATAGGCATGGCAAATTTACTCCAAAATGTGTAACCTAAAGCAAACGACGTGAATAGTCCTTCACTATGAGGATAGGTTTTAAAATAGTCTTTAACTATGCAATTAACAGTTTTGGTCCATTAAGTTTGCATAAGTTAGCATAAATGATTCCTTAACTATGAGGATAGGTTAAAATTAGTCCCTTAAGTATGCACTTAACAATTTTGGTCCTTAAAGTTCGCAAAAAAGTTAGCACTTTTAGTCTCCAGCAAAATAGTCATTGTCATTGAACTATGTTTGTTAGATTTGACGAGAACTGTGAAAAAAAAGGGAAATTAGCAAGAACTCACATTTAGAGGTACACATTACTAAAGATAAGGATAATTACCTCGGAAAAAAACCGATAGACATCTGCCGATTATAGGTAAACACCGAGGAAAAACCAACAGACTTGATAATGTCAGAAAATAGTGTCTCGGAACATTAAAATTGACGAACTTTGTCGGTTAAATCGAGGGAATACATCGGCTAAGTAAAATACATCAGACTTTAGAAATAAATTAGAGATAGTAGAAACTACAAAAATTGTCACTACTAAAAACAAGCGAAAATGGGTGGACAAAAATTGACGGATAAAATCGAGGGTCACTATCGGAAAGTCAACGATTTTTATATAAATTTTTTTTTTACGAAAATCGACGGACCTTGGCCGATTATTTTCGGGAAAAACTGCGCGAAAATTATTTTCAAGAACAATTCACTATAATGCAAGTATTTATTTTATACCGAGTTTTCAAAACAAAACAGTCTTAGTGTATTTTACCTAGCCGATGGACTCCCTCGGTTTTAACTAACAGAGTCAGTTGGTTTTTGTGTTCCGAGATACTATTCTCTGACACTATCAAGTCCGTTAGTTTTTCATCAGTTTTGCACTATAATCGACAGACGTCCATCTGTTATATCTTGATGTATTTGGCCCTTTTTACCTCTAAATGTGAATTCTCGCTAATTTTCCCTTTCTTTTCATAGTTCCCGTCAAATCTAATAACAAAGTTCGATGAATATTTTGCCGAAGACTGAAAGTGTTAACTTTTGGCGAACTTAAAGGATCAAAACTGTTAAGTGTATAATTAAGGGACTATTATTAACATATCCTCAAAGTTAAGGGACCATATTTGTTAACTTGTGGCAAACTTAAAGGACAAAAACGATTAATTTCATAGTTAAGCGACTATTTTGAACCTTCCCTCATAGTTAAGGGGCCATTTATGTCGTTTCCTCGTGTAACCTACTTAAACTTGTTCAAACTTGAATGATTGCAGTTGAAACATATTGAATGATAGTCAATTTAAATGGGTCATCTACAAAAATGACTTTGAAGGTGGGTAGGTCTTGAATTTTTTACATAATTTGTCTTATAGGCAGAACTTCAAGTATTAAATTATTACTTTTAAACTTAAAGGTTTGCCCGTGAAGTAATGGGGGTCAAAAGTTCAAAATCACCCATTTTTAAGGTTACGAGGTGTAATTTCTTGAATTTGAACACAATTCAAATAAACCGATCTTGTTGTTTTGGTCAACTTGGTTTATCAAAACATTGTCAATATTTTTTTTTTCTAAAAAATAGTTTGTTTTGTAAGTATATATTTCTTTCCATGCTTTTACACGCTCTTTATAAATTTAAAAAGATTGTTGGGTGATTAGACAAATATGAAGTGACCAAAATGATTTTGAGCGAGGGCGCGTTACAATTATGAATTGTTTAGCACAAATTGGTCCGATTCTTACATCTTGAGTACTCGAGTAATTTTACACATTGTTTTCCTTTAAAACGATAACAATTAAATTTATATGTGGTTTAAAGGATATGTGGTTTGATTAGTGATTTATGTAAAGCAATACGCGATAATAAGCAATATATTAGTGAATGAGAAAGAAAGTAGCTTAAGAAATCAAGATGTTCGTCTCTGTGAATTTGGTCAGGTTTGGAAAGAACCGCCACTATCCCGAGCCAAACTAATAGGAAGCTTCAATATATAATTTTCAGATTACAAGTATGAGTGTGTATGAAAACTAGCCCTATAATGAAGGAGGTTCACCCCTATTTATAGAAAACAATAGATGGGCCTTTGTACAACCCTAAAAAGGCCCTTTAAGAAAACCCTAAAATCCATAAAAATGGCGCTCTGTACGGATGTCAGAGATTTCGTACGGATGTCAGTGCAAATTATGGCTCAATTGGTGGCGCGTGACCTGGCTCGTAACGGATCCTTCGAACCTATGTCAAGTGTCTTTCCCTCGGGCTCGGAGTCTCTCCGCCTGTTAACATTCCTTCGGTTTTCGATGTCCAATTGAGCAGATCACCGATATCACGGACTCCGACTGTACCCTGAGGTATTAGCGATCTTGTTTTTACTCCGACTGCCCATCTAGAAACAACAACAATTTTCTTCGATTTTTATCGTGTACAGATAGTCCCCACACTTCCCGGTCCAAAGATTACCGAAGTAATGGGAAGTGGAATGATAACCTCGGTGCCTTCCTTTGGAAGCTTTCCTTTTGAAACAAGCTGGAAAAGAGACGTCTTATCAGGTCACGTCCCTCTGACATCAGACACGTGTCTTCCCCTGTTTGGACGCCCCTTCGGTTGTCAAATCGTAACCGCCTCAAAATTTATTATCTCCTTTCTATAAAAGGCCGGTCATTTTCACTTTTCACTCTTTACTTTTCACCACTTGATTGTTTTACTCTCGGAATTTCTTGCTCTGTTATTGCTTCTTTTTAGATTTTCTTTCGACAATTCTGAATCTTCGAGATTTTTTGTGAAACTTCACCTGAGATTTCGAAGTCTTCTTAGTTTCCTGGAAAATTTTCTTCAAATCTTCATAGCTCCATATTTTGACCTTCATAACTTCATACGCTGGTCTTTAAAACTTCATACCTTCATACGCTGG
The DNA here is from genome assembly GCF_029784015.1 of Lycium ferocissimum. Classification (NCBI taxonomy): domain Eukaryota; kingdom Viridiplantae; phylum Streptophyta; class Magnoliopsida; order Solanales; family Solanaceae; genus Lycium; species Lycium ferocissimum. Next base: position 3,516,639 of record NC_081351.1, on the reverse strand, counting down.
TCTTCAAAACTTCATACTTCATACTCTTATCTTCAAAGCTTCAAAATGGCAAAAAACACTGGCTCTAATTTAAAGGACGTTCCCTCTGCTTCTTCTCCATCTTCGAATGTCGAGGTTTTGGCCAGTCCCAAGGCCGTTGGTCAAGCCAGTTCCTTCGAACCCTAGGCTAAGCATAACATCTTCGAGCTATCATTTCGATAACGAGTTTGTTGTCGAGACGGTCGTAAAAAAAGGCTGACAGAGGTTACGACGTCAGGCGCTACCCTATGTCGATTAAAGCAACGGACCTCCCTAGGGTCCGAACTAACTGTGGTTGGGACAACCCCCTTTTAGAGATCATTGTACCCGGTGATGATGATAAAGTCACCGACTTCAAGGAGGGGTATTCAAATGTCTACACTTACCCTTTTACCTTTAAGCTCGACCCTCTGATAGACCAAGTCATCCTCGATATGTGCCGGACGTATAATCTGTGCCTTGCACAAATTGGTCCGAATGTTTGGAGGATCGTGGCTTGCCTCCGCTTTTTGGAAAACAATGTGAAAGTGGAATTTACTCTGCATAATTTGATCCGACTATACTACCTGAGGCTTTTTCGTGGCGGAGTAATTAAGCTCTTCAAATGAGGGAAGAACCCTATACTTTTCATCGTTGACAAGAATAGAGATCGAGGCTGGTATGAGCGTTTTGTTCGAGTTAGAACCGTAGATATCATACCAGCGGCATTTATGCCTTTCCCCAAGCAGTGGAACGATAAACTTAAGTTTCTCAGAGCTCATTTCTATTTTCATACGCTTCCGACCTTTCCTTTAACTATTTCGATATTCCAACCGTTGCTTGGGTTCCGGATGCAATACCTCATTTCCACAATTAGGTGGAGAGCATATAAATCAATACCCGCACCAGCAGCGGACATGGAAAGATCTATCTCGAGATAGGTGGGTGGCACAAAACCATGGTAAGCATTTTTCTCTCTTCTTATGCATCACATTCTTCCTTATGTTCATCTCCCTTCCTTACTAATAGTATTCATTTTCAGGTTTGGCGAGGGGTTCCTCAATCCCTAAGCCCGAACCAGAAGATACTTCCATTGCACTGGAGCTTGAGTTGGACCCGTTGATCTCTGCTCGGGTCATTATCGAGTCAGAAAAGAAGAAAAGGAAAGCCCAATCTTCCAAACCCCCGAAACCATCATCAGCGGGCCCTAAAAGGAAGAGAAGCTCTAAGGGTGCTGGGAGTGTATCTAGCGTTCGGGGATTAAAAGATCTTCTCGAAGATGATATTTGGGTCGCAAGAGTTAGCTCGGACCCTGCTATTGCCGCTGCTACTGCGGAAGGAACCACTCCGATGGAGGTCCCGGAAGGAAACGTCACAGCCGGTCTCGCCGCAGACGAGGGAGCTGAGAACCCTTCAACCCCTTTAACAGATTTTCCTCATACTTCGATCCCTTTGAGGGCTGTTGAGATGATCGAGATTGGGGATGATACCTCCCCCAGAGGCAGAGCCTACGGCCAAGAGGTCTAAGCAAACTGAACCAACATCCTCTCCCCCTCTTTCTCAAGCTTTGGAGCAGGAGAGTTTTGAGCATATATTCCCCAAGGATGCGGCTGCTGATATCCCTGTTGCAATGGCAGATGCCTCTGGGTTCGGCCACCTTGCCATTCGGCAGGTATTGAGAAGGGCTACTCGGATCACAGAATCCGATTCGAGATCCCGTCTTATAGACATCTTCCTGGCCCTACGCGTAGACCCGAGGAAGACTAGGTCGGTAACCATCATCGTACCCGAAGATTGCGACTTTCTATCCAGCCCTGTAGGGATAGCTAGCTATCTTCGTCCTCTCGTGTCGGAATCCGACAAAGAAAATATGGTCGGGCTCTCGTGGCAATGTCTTCTTAGCGAGAGCATGCATGCTTCCAATCGGGTAAATATTCTTCCCTTCCAAAGAGTGAGATTTATTTAGAGTAATCTTCAGCATTTGTTGCTTCCTAACTTTGTTTTATCCTTCACACGTTGTCGTGCTCGAGAATGAGGGTTTTCTCCTAGCCCAACGAGAGGTGGATCACCTACGAGCCCAATTGGATGCCTAAAGTCGGGAAATAGAGAAGTTCAAACTTCTCTTTCAGCAGAAGGAAGAATAGCTGATCCAAATTGTCGATCCTTCGACCCTCCGAACTGAACTGAACTTCAAGAGGCCAAGGAGGAGAAACTCCGGTTGCAAAATGACTTCGCAGACTTGGCCGAGAAGAATAAGGCCCTGGAAGAGGACAAAAGGCGGCTCACCCATGAGAACTCTGATATCATTATGAAGTTCGGGGAGCTAGAGGCCACCATCGCCAATTGAGGTCGGAACTGGACTCCATTAAGGGTGAGGCCGAAAACATGAAGGAGCAGTTCACTCGGCTCGAGTCTGAAAGGGCCGTCGAGAAGGAAACCTTGAAGGTTGCCCAAGAAAAAGCTGAAAGTCGGCCCAGGCTAATGAGAAACTCTAGAGTGAGCTTAATATTTCTATTCGAGATAATGTGGGACTTCAGTCCAAACTCCAAGCTTCTAACCATGTTCTCAATACTCTGAGTGAAATAAAGGCCGAGCTGGAGGTTAAACTGAAAAAGGCTCAGGCCGATCTGAATCGAGCCCATGACGATATTGAGGCTACTGAGGCTCAGGCCGATCTGAATCGAGCCCATGACGAAGTTGAGGCTACTGAGGCTCGGTCCGTTCTTCAATTAGAGTATGAGAAGTGGAAGTCTCGGAGGTTTACTCTAGAAGAGGCTCGACGTGGCATTGAGGATATTTCTTTGGGATTAACGAGGCGAGGGAACTCGAGATAAAAGCCAAATGAATACTTGATGATAGTTCCGAGGATGCTTCCGAAGAATCCGATTCTGGAGACTCGGACTTTTCTTCGGAGGACTAGATAGGGTTAGGGAGCCTTTGTATTTTCTTTTGGCTTTGGTAAATCAAGTTCGGGTCTTCAGCCTTTTGTAGCAGTTCTATATTTTTTCCGATTCGCATTTGCACTTGCCTCATTTAAAAAGGAAAGTGTCCCGGGAAAGTACGGTTGTCAATCATATCGGGAAAAAAAAAAATATACCTCTATGTAATGGTACTCTAAATGGATAATGTTTTAGAGTCGCCACCTAATTTTTAGGAAATTAGGAAAACCAATTCGAAAAGGGTTCATTTAAAACGGTTAAATTTTAAAAGAAACCTAATCTAACCAAAGTATGGGTAAGGGTTCAGTGATCCTGGAAGGTGTTAGGCACCCCAAGATATTAAGGATCCGTAAAATACGGTTAACCTACGGGTTCTAATAGTATGCATTTGTAGATATAAATTGCTTGTGATAAAAACAGTTTTTGTTTTATATTTCCGCAAATAGAAATTAGTCATTCATGCCGAAAACACTCCTTTTTCAAGAAACGAAAATGGCAGAGTTTTGCCCAAAATTGGAAGTTTTTTGGATTTCGGACTAGAACACCTAGGTTAAAACCCGAAGGCGTTAACTCAAGTAGAACACTACGTAAGCCCACCCGAGTTTAGAAAAAGGATTTTTAGAAAAAATATTTTTTAAGTATAGAAAATAGTTTTTGAAAATAGTTTTTATAGGCATACTAATATACTCCATAGGTTAACCATATTTTTAGAACTTTTATCCAATTCTTGATTTTAATCTTTACAAAAGTCTCAAAGTTAACTCATTAGCCTTTTTAATAGTCAAAACAGTTCACCCAAAATGATAATCCAAGTTTACAAAACATCAACTCAAGTTTCAAATCAATCATAGTAGTCCTAAAGTTTGCCTATAAGTTCAAAATGATATCAAAGGTATTCAAAATCCTCAAAATTACCCGCAATCCTAAATTTGCCTAAACAGTTTTTTTTTTTAAATTTTGAAAATCAATTTTAGCAACTCTTAGGCGAGATAATCTCATCCAGGGTTCTAATTTATATACAAGCATACATATATATAATCAAGTAAAAAATCAATTTTAGCAACTCTAATAGAAAAATGCATAAATAAATATTTCGCTCCAAATTATGCTCTAATTTATATACAAGCATACATATATATAATCAAAAGTAAATAAAATCACAAAAGATATTGGACAAAACATTAGAATAAGGTCAATTATTTAATTTAAAAGCAAAAAAAAATGAATTACAATACTTTTAAACCAAGCCCATAGTTATCATACTTATAAATAAAAGAAAAATTTATGCAAAAGGCCTAATAGTTGCTATGAATTAGTAACAATCTCACAAGAACTAAGTTTTTTTTTTTTTTTTAATTTATGATATATATATATATATATATATATATATATATATATATATATATAAATCACACTAAACTATCAACACAATGTCAAAACTAATTAGTAATATTTTTCTTATTTTTATCAATTTTAATTAACCTAAAATCACTTAACATTGTCAAAAAAAATAAATCCACAGGATACTCACTTTTAAACAAAGTTAGGCTAGCACAAGTCCTTTTCAACTACACAAGCGTCATAAATAACATATAATCATAACTTAAAATAAATAATGGAATCTCTTTTTTCTTATTTTTAAATTTAACTTAAAATCACTTAACATTGTCTAAATCAAAATTCTAATTTATTTTCATTTTTTCAAATGGTATCAAATTCACATAATGACCACTTAATCATCAAGCAAGACTAAGCTAGCAAAAAATTATTTTTAACTAACACAAGTATCATAATAAATATATAATTATAACTAGAAATGAAATAAAGGATATCAATTTAACTAACCTAAAATCACTTAACATTATCTAAATCAAACTTCTAATTTATTTTCATTTTTTCAAATGGTATCAAATTCACATAATATTCACTTAATCATCAAACAAGACTAAGCTAGCAAAGAATTATTTTTAACTAACACAAGTATCGTAATAAATATATAATCATAACTAGAAATAAAATAAAAGATAGAATGAGAGGTTACCTTTTGATGGGGCAACCTAAATATCAAAATGAGGATTGGTTCAATCTACTTCAAGCACCAAACACTTCACAAATCTTTAAACCCCTTTTTCTTTTAAAAAATTTTCCCCCTCTTTTTCTATATGTATATCTTTTGTTGCTAAGCTTTGAATATATAAATCAAACTTTAGCTTTTAGGATACCAGATTTGAACTTTTTTTTTCTCTCTCTTTTTCCCAAAAATAGAAAAAGAAGATTCCTCTTTTTTTTTTTCCTCTAAAAAACATTCCCCCCCACACCAAAAAAAAAAAAAGTAATCTCCCCAAAAAAAAAAAATCCCCTTTTCTTAATGTCCATCCCTTCTATTTGTAGGCAAGTCAATTTAGAATTCCATGGACAAAAATAGGCCACGTGGCCATAGTTTTTTCCCCCAAAATCCTTATTCAAATTTTCAAAATCATCCAACTAAGAATTAGAATTTATGGACAAAAATAGGCCATTTCGCCGTATTTTTCCCCCCAAAATCCTTATTCATATTTCCAAAATCATCTAACTAAGATTTAGAATTTAGAATACAAAAATAAAGCCACTTAGTCGTAATTTTCCCCCCAAAATCCTTATTCAAATTTTCAAAATCATCCAACTAAGCATTTAGAATTCTATAGACAAAAATAGGCCACTTAGCCGTACTTTCCCCCCAAAAAAGACCTTATCCAAATAGTACCAACAAAGGTACAAATGGATAAAATCCCCTTCTTATTTTTTATAAAAATATAGCATAGTTTTTATATAGTTTTAGGTTAATTAGTCTAATACGCCCCTAGTAAAATAATATTTTGATGAAATAAAAATTATAATACGCGTTTTAAAATACGAGCTTCAAAACAAGCCCAATATTGATATACTTCCGAGCAATATTTAAAAAATGTGAAAAAATGCGGTCAAAATGAGCTGTAATTCATACGTCATTTTTAATTAACAATTTTTCTGAGTTAGACAGAGCGGGATATGTATCTTCTTTTCAAATCATGTTTGTGAAAGTAAATAACTCGTAATTTCTTGTAATTGTTAATATTTATGAAAATAATAATTAAACGTCAATTTTTGCGATTTTCTCGGGATTTTTAAATTTTTAATTTTTTAAGGGCATCCTTACTCCGTCTTGGAATCGGGAAATTTGAAAATTAAAATACGTGTTTTATGACGTGAAAATTAGGCGTCAACACCTTTTATGCTATAAAATTTGTTTTTGGCTTTCTTTTGTCTACGCTCCTTCTATCATTTTCAATACTTAGCCATAAGAGACTTAAGAACAGATCCTTCAATCATATAATAGTCTTGACATTATTTTGTTCGAAAATGAATTATACTTGACCTTTAGTCCTTAACGATTTTCATCTTATCAGACGAGTAATTAATAACTTCGTTTTTAATGAAAAATCGAGCCAACGTAACTTAGAAGTTTTAGACTCTATTTATACCGGTTCTTTTTCATCCGATATCTTTAATGAGGGCTCGTATGTGGGAGCTTTTTTATACTTGTGAATTCGGACGTCTTTGATCACTTCGGGCATATGGGTCGAGGTCTTAATTACTCAACCCTTTTTCGAATGTTTGAAGTCTTTGCAAATTTGGCCCGGTTTATTATTAACTTGGTGCCTTCGTCTGTTTTGTGATGGCAGTCCCCAGTTGAGGGTAGCCCATGGGCCTTAAAGATCAGCTATTCGGGCATTCCATAAGAGTGTAACCGATACATATTTTTTCCAAAATACTCTTCTTATTTCAAATATTTGTTCATACAGAAAGCTAAGAATGTTATATCCGACACTCGACTCATTCTGCTTTTTGTCGTAGCAAAACTATCCGGGCATGATTCATTCGATCTTTGACCCTTACATCAAACCCTAATGCAGAAAGTTCGGTAAGTACAAAAAATAAAAATGTCTCGACTTCTTAAATCTTTCTCGGTGTTTCCATCTTGACGAGGGTATGATAGTCCTTAGTGTTTGTATGCGAAGCATGAGCAGAGAAACACTATAAAAAATGGCATCGGGGAGTCCCCAATTCTCAGCCCTGGTTTTTAATGAGAAAAATACACGTTGTACGATGTTTCCTCATTAAAAACCTTGCCGGAAAATCCACTTCTGGATAAAACCGAGCTAAGAAAAAAAGAGTGCAACATGTGTTTTCAGACCTAATTCTACTTTCTTTGAATTTTTTTTCCGATTTGAACCCGTAAGGGAAAAGGGTGACAACTTCTTAAATTCACAAAGGGTTAGAGTTTCGTACCTTAGCAATGATATTTTTTCAAGTGTGCCACATTCCAGTTGTTGTGCAGCTGCTAGCCGTCTATAGTTTCCAGTTGATACGACCCTTTGCCGGTTATTCCGGTTATCTTATATGGTCCTTCCCAATTTGAGCCCAATTTCCCATCATTGGGATTCTTAATGTGTAGGGTAATTTTCGTAGCACTAAGTCCCCAACTTGGAAATTTCGAAGGTTCGTTCTTCGATTGTAATATCTTCCCATTCGTTGTTTTTGAGCTGCTAAACGGACCAACGTATTCTCGCGAAGTTCATCCGTCAAGTCAAGTTTTACTTACCATAGCCTCTTTCACGTGACTCGTTTGTCGCGTATCCAATCTTAGGCTGGCCTTCCGATTTACTATGGGATTAAGGCTTCGCACCATAAACTAGAGAAAACGGTGTTTCTCCAAAGACTTGACTTCGATGTCATTTCGCGTATGCCTTCAGTACCTCCCAGTAAACTTCCTTCCACTTTTGCTTCGACTCCTCCAGTCGCTTCCTTAAATTTTGAATCATGGTTTTATTTGTTGACTCCGCTTGTCCGTTTGCGCTTGGGTGATACGGAGTCGACAGAATCTTTTTGATTTTTAATCCTTCGAGGAAGTCATTGACCTTACTACCAATGAACTGTCGACCATTATCGCAAGTTATCTCGGAAGGAATGCCGAACCGACAAATGATGTGGTCCCAAACGAAGTTGATGACTTCCTTCTCCCTGACTTTCTTGAAGGCCTGTGCTTTAACCCATTTAGAAAAATAGTCAGTCATAAACAAAATGAACCGAACCTTACCGGGAGTCTAGGGCAAAGGCCTGACAATGTCCATTCCCCATTTCATGAATAGCCATAGAGGTAGAACCGGATGCAGCAATTCCCTCGGAGGTGGATCATCGGTGCGTGCCAAAAGGCACCCGTCGCATTTTCCGACAAAATTCTTTACGTCCTCCTCCATCTGGTTCCAGTAGTATCCTGCTCCAATTATCTTTCGAACCAAAGCTTTGGCTCCTGAAAGGTTGCCGCAAGTCCCTTCGTGGACTTCTCACATCACATAATCCGTTTCTCCAGGCCCCAAGCATTTAGCCAAAGGCCTGTAAAAAGATCGGCGATACAACTGGCCATCGACCAAGCAGAATATCGTTGCTTTGGTTCGAAGAGACCTTGACTCCTTAGAGTCCGCTAGGATTTTCCCATCTCGCAGATAGTTTATGTACTTATTGCGCCAGTCCCATGTCAAGCTCATTGCATTTATCTCGGCGTGACCATTTTCCACTGTCGAATTCATCAACTGAACGACCGTGCCAGAGTTGAATTCCTCCACTCCGACTGATGAACGTAAGTTGGCCAATGCATCTGCCTCATTGTTCTGTTCCTTCGGTACATGCTGCATAGTCCATTCTTTGAATTGGTGTAAAACTACTTGGATTTTTTCCAAGTATCTCTGCATTCGTTCATCTTTGACTTTGAAAACACCATTGACTTGATTCACAACATGAAGAGAGTCCCACTTTGGTTTGATAACTTCAGCCCCTAAGCTTCGAGCCAATTCTTAACCTGCAATCATAGCCTCATACTCGACTTCATTGTTAGTCAATTTTAATGTCCTGATTGATTATCGAATAATATCGCCTGCCGGGGCCTTAAGAACTATTCCCAGTCCGGACCCTTTCACGTTCGATGCTCCGTCCGTGTGGAAGGTACAGATCCCCGAGGTTTATCCCGAGGTTAATAAAAACTCTTTTTCCACCTCGGGAACCATTGCGGGTGTAAAATCTGCTACGAAGTCAGCTAAAATTTGGGATTTAATAGCCGTCCTGGGTTTATATTCGATATCATAACCACTTATTTCTACGGCCCATTTTGCCAATCTATTTGACAGTTTCGGTTTATACATGATATTTTTTAATGGGTACGTGGTTACCACACATATATGATGACATTGGAAATAAGGTTTCAGTTTTCTAGAAGCACTTATCAAAGCTAGAGCCAATTTTTCTAATGAGGATAGCATGTCTCTGTATCCCCTAATGTTCTACTCACATAATAGATAGTGAATTGCGTACCTTCTTCTTCTCGGACCAAAACGCCACTTACCACGACTTCGGATACTACCAAATATAAGAATGTTCGCTCATCTTCCTTCGGTGTGTGTAGCAAAGGTGGACTTGACAAGTATCGCTTTAAGTCTTCTAAAGCTCTTTGACATTCCGGTGTCCATACGAAGTCATTCTTCTTCCTCAGCAGTGAAAAAATTAGTGATTTTTATTCGAAGACTGGGAGATGAATCTACTTAGAGTTGCGATCCTTCCGGTTAACCTTTGCACCGCTTTCACATTATTAACAACTTTGATGTCTTCAATGGCCTTAATTTTGTCCGGGTTGATTTCAATTCCTCGGTTTGACACCATGAAACCCAAGAACTTACCCGATCTAACTCCAAAGGCACACTTCTCCGGGTTCATCTTCATGTTGTATTTGCGAAGTATGTCGAAGGTTCCCTGCAAATGCTTCAAATGGTCCTCTGTTTCCAGGAACTTAACTAGTATATCATCAATATAAACCTCCATTGTTTACCTATCTGTTCTTCGAACATTTGGTTAACTAGGCGTTGGTAAATTGCATCGGTGTTTTCTAATCCAAATGGCATTATATTATAGCAATAAGTCCCATATCTGGTTACAAAAGAAGTTTTCTCTTGATCCTTCGGGTCCATCCGAATCTGGTTGTACCCGGAGTAGGCATCAAGAAAACTTAACATCTCATGTCCGGCCGTTGCATCGATCATTCAATCAATGTGAGGCATAGGGAATGAATCCTTCGGGCATGCTTTGTTCAAATCCTTATAATCGACGCACATTCTGAATTTATTACCTTTCTTTGGCACGACCACGACATTAGCTAACCAATCCGGGTATTTGACCTCCCGGGTGGAACCTGTTTTTAAAAGCTTTGTTACCTCTTCTTTGATGAAGGCATGCTTGATTTCGCTCATCGGTCTCCTTTTCTGTTTCACCGGGGAAAATTTTTGATCGAGGCTTAACCTGTGTGTCGTTACCTTCAATGGGACACCTGTCATGTCTAAATGGGACCAACAAAAACAATCGGTGTTAGCTTGAAGAAATTTAATTAATTTACGCCTGAGCTCTTGGTTAATCCCGTGCCTAGGTATACCTTTCTGTCCGGCAGATGCACGAATAAGATAATTTGTTCCAGTTCTTCTATGGTTGACTTGGTTGCGTCCGAATCATCAGGCAGCACGAACGACCTGGGTATACCGAAATCGTCTTTTTCGAAGTTCAGGATCGTCTGTTCCTTTTCTACTCTTGTGCTGACCAGGCCACCATCCTATAATTGCTATTTGGTATCTTTGCCTTTGGTAGGTTCAACAGCCTTTAGGGATGGTTCCCTTTGAGTGGGAGGTGCTTTTTCGCGAGCATCCTAAAGCACCGCGCGGTTGCTCTCCACGGCCCGTTTTTATCCTTTCCGAGGCTGAAAAACTCAACATTTGATGTAATGTCGAGGGTACCACCCTCATGCTATAAATCCATGGTCTGCCGAGCAATGCGTTGTATTTCATCTCACCTTCGATAACATAGAACACCGTTTGTTGAATAGTCCCGGCGATGTTTACTGGCAAAGAGATTTCTCCCTTAGTAGTTTCGCTTGCCGTGTTGAATCCGCTGAGGACCCGAGTTGCTGGCACAATTTGGTCTAACAGCCCAAGTTGTTCCACCACTCTCCATCGGATAATATTGGACGAACTACTAGGATCAATCAAAATACGTTTAACTTGAGATTTAAAAATAAGGATAGAAATTATCAAAGCATCATTGTGGGGCTGAATGATGCCCTCTACATCCTGATCGTTGAAGGAAACAGATCCTTCGGGTACATAATCCCTGGTTCTTTTCTCACGAACAACTAAGACCTTCGTTCTTGTCATCATCAGACCTCGTGGCATTTCTATTCCACCGATTATCATATTGATCACGTGCTAAGGCTTCATGGGCTTAACCTGTTTGTGACTTTCCCTGCCTTCGTAATTTTCTTTGGCTTGGTCACTTAAGAACTCACGAAGGTGACCATTTTTCAATAATCAAGCCACCTCCTCTCTCAGTTGACGACAATCCTCTGTCCTATGACCATGAGTACCGTGATATCACACATCACACTTGGATCTCTTTTCGAGTGGAGGGTCGATCTGGTAGCCTCGGTCATCTTGCATCCTTAATATGGCCAATGGCCAAGATAAGATCTGTGACGTCAATATTGAAGTTGTACTCGGATAACCTCGGGTTGTCCCCATTGTTAGCCGACCCGCTGGCATCACCTCTAAACTGCAAACCTCGACTGCTCGGACCACGATCAATTCGCCTATCGCTCCTTCTCGAATGAGGACTGGGACCGTTTTTCCCTCTATCCGACCTAAGCTGGATTTCTCTAGTTGAACATAAGGTCGGTATCTCTCCTTCAACGGCCTTGTCTCTACTGCGAACATCCTTCGACCTTTTCGAATTAATTCTTGCTATCGTAACGGATCCGGGGAAGCTCAAGTTGATCATCCTTTACCCGAATTTTGGATTCATACCTGTTATAGACATCGGCCCAAGTCACTGCCTCATACTCCAATAGATTTTCTTTCAACTTAAATGAGGCAGTGGAGCTTCGGGGGTTGAGACCCTTGCTAAAGGCTTGGGCAGCCCATTCTTCCGGGACCGGAAGCAATTCCATTTGTTCCTTTTGGAACCTACTCACAAATTCTCAGAGTAATTCGTTGTCTCTTTGGGCGATTCTGAAGATGTTTGTTTCCTTGCCTGCACTTTTTTCGCTCCGGTGTGGGCTTTAATGAACGCATCCGCGGGCATCTCAAAAAAAGTGATGGAATGCTCGGGCGGATGGTCGTACCAAGTTAGTGCCCCTTTAGACAGTGTTTCACCGAACCTTTTTAGTAGCACTGATTCGATTTCATCTTCTTCAACATCATTGACATTTATGGCACAAATATACGAAGTCACATGCTCCTGTGGGTCCGTCGTTCCATCATACTTTGGAATATCGGGCATTTTGAACCTCTTCGGGATCAACTTCAAGGCCGCGCTCGGAGAAAAAGGCCTTTGAATATATTTTTTCGAGTCCGACCCTTCAAGATTGGTCCACTCGAGAGTTGTACGTTTCTACCTTTTTCTCATTAGATTCAATCCGTTTAGCCAACGCTTCGAGCATTTTCAGGACCTCAGCAGATGCACCGGACCCCGATTTGTTACCAGTATCAGCAACCAGATCTTCTTCTCGGTTTTTCTCAATAGCTCGACTTGGCCCTGCCGTATCTGTTCTGCTGCCTTTCTTTTGGATCTGAGTTATAGCCACCTGTTGTTCTTGCAACATATCATATATCAAACGTAAGTTAATTTCCTCTACGGCGTCGCCTGGTGTCTTTCGAGCTGGCGCCCGAGGTAAAATTGCTGAGTTATCGCTATTAAGAGGATCTGTGGCCTGAATGCCGCCAGTGTTCTGGTTGATAGCATCGGTCGAGTTGACAGCATTTGGATCGACGGGATCAGCAGGTGGAGCGTTGTGGTTTGGCACCCCGCTATTGTTGTTTTCGTCGTGGTGACTCATTAGTTCGTTGTTGTTCACGTGCACCGATTGATTGCTGTTTGCCATCTCAAAATTATCTGAAGTCACAAGCTTTCAAAAAATAAGTGAAAAATAGAGTTGTAAATCAATCACCACTATTATCCTCAGCCCCACGGTGGGTGCCAAACTGTTTTCCTTTAAATTGGTAACAATTAAATTTATACGTGGTTTAAAGGATATGTTCTTTGATTAGTGATTTATGTAAAGCAATACGTGATAATAAGCAAGATATTAGTGAATGAGAAAGAAAGTAGCTTGAGAAATCAAGATGTTCGTCTCTGTGAATTTGGCCCGGTTTGGAAAGAACCGCCTCTGTCCCGAGCCAAACTAATAGGAAGCTTCAATATATAATTTTCAGTTTACAAGTATGAGTGTGTATGAAAACTAGCCCTAAAATGAAGGAGGTTTATGAAAACTAGCCCTAAAATGAAGGAGGTTCACCCCTATTTATAGCAAACAATAAATGGGCCTTTGTACAACCCTAAAAAGGCCCTTTAAGAAAACCCTAAAATTCACAAAAACGACGCTCCGTACGGATATCAGAGATTTCGTACGGATGTCAGCGCAAATTATGGCGCGGTTGGTGGTGCGTGACTTGGCTCGTAACGGATCCTTCGAACTTGTGTCGAGTGTCTTTCCCTTGGGCTCGGAGTCTCTCCGCCTATTAACATTCCTTCGGTTTTCGATGTCCAATTGAGCATATCACCGATATCACGGACTCCGACTCCTCCGACTGTACCCCGAGGTTTTAGCTATCTCGTTTTTATTCCGACTGCCTTTCTAGAAACAGCAAAAATTTGCTTCGGTTTTTACCGTATACACACATGTATTATTCAACCTACATGGACCAATTCAAATTTATCTCAACTCACCCATTTAGCATTCCTATAGTGTAGAAGTGAAACTGTCTTAGTTTCACTACTTCCACTAGTGTTTTAAGATAATATTGTAGGATAGAAAATCGGATTAAAAATATCAAATGAGGTAGATATCTTTCAGTAAGAGAATTGAGAGGATATAACATCAACCTTTGTGTGGATTCTAATCTATATACATATTTCCTATTGTTATTATGAGAATTTGACTAAATTTGCACATGAGCCTCGTCAAAGAGATTAAGCCTTTAGAAAGTTGACTATTATCGCCTAGCTAGATAATTCAACACCTAGGCCATCAAGAAAACATAAGACAATTCAAGACAAGACCACATAGGTTGAGTATTGTTGCACAAGTCAAGAAATGGATCAACTTAAAGCCTATCTTAATTTTCTGTTTTGATTCTCTCTTAATAGGCATGGGCAAAATGGGAATTGCCATGGTGGAAAAAACATCACTTTAAACCAGGTAAATGCTTTAAAATCGGAAGAATGAATCAATAATTTTTTTATTAATTAAGCCCCATGAATTTTGAACATTAACTTAAGCTCACGAGATATTCAAACAGAAAACGATTCACAAAGCAAGCGTTGAAAGAAACATCGAAAAATATAACACGGAAGAAAGACTGTCGGCTGAGTACCATGGGAAGTGCATTTAGTTCTGAACATGACATGCCGGCAGCTAGAGCTAGGAACTGAGGGGCAAAACGAGCGCGAGGAGGCAGCATTGTGCCACCTAACCCGTGACCAAGGCCAGGCATGATGGCCACTGTGTCACGTCAGTCACAACGCTTGGAGGGTATGTTTAAGTATGAAAGGAAATTGGGTAGAGAGAAACTAGTCCCGATTACAAGAACAAGGACTTCTCTGGCACCCACTAACCCCTGTGTCGAGCGAACCTTAATAATATAAACTCAAGTCGATAACAAGTCGAAGTAGATGACACCATTCTTTTTTGCTCTGGAGAGTGGGACAATACTTCTTTGAAATAATGATGAAAAAACTTACACAAAACAGGCTTGAATTTTACGAGATTCTTCTTCCTTCTCTTTGCATCAATGATAATGTGGTGATAACAAATTAACAAATCCTTCGATTACAAATTAACAAAATAAGTCTCATCTTATGCAAAAATACTTTGATTCTCCTACATGAACAAGTTCTTAATAAGAACAATACACACAGCTTCTAGTGAGAGGCATTTTTTTCCCGAAAAATCTCCGTTGAAGGCGTTAAGGCATTAATTGAAGCTCAAAG
Source organism: Lycium ferocissimum (assembly GCF_029784015.1). Classification (NCBI taxonomy): domain Eukaryota; kingdom Viridiplantae; phylum Streptophyta; class Magnoliopsida; order Solanales; family Solanaceae; genus Lycium; species Lycium ferocissimum. The sequence goes on along the minus strand of NC_081351.1, from coordinate 3,501,610 downwards.
CTTCAATTTGAATTTTCGGGTTGCCTCAAACGGGCTCGAGAGGTGGACCGAACGTCGTGAGGAGTTCGAATCCGAAAGGAGAGAGGTTGAACTCGCCATTAACGTAACTTAAAGCTTCAAATTGGAAAATCAAATTTCCGAATTGAGGGCAAAAACAAAAAAAATAATGAATTGGGGCTATAGATTAGTGCCAAATTTTGATTATATGCTTTCAAAATGGATCAAAATCTAATGAAAACAAAAAAATAAAAATGGAGCCCATAGCATAAGTGTAGAAAGGGGGAAGGAGGGGTGGGGAGGGTTTAGAAAAGTAGGTAATTTATTTATTTATTTTGGTGAAAAATAATTTTTTCCTTTTCTTTATCTTGTAATTGATTTTTAAATTATTATTTTACATCCAATTGCCACGTGTCCTATTTTAATTAGGATAAGTTGCGAGTGGATATTTGATTTTGGACATTAAAAAAAAGTGTCTAAATGAAACATTACGAGGTGTCTAAATGGAACAAAGGTCGGTTAAAGTGTTTATCCCGATGGGTTTGGCCTTGAAATAATGATGCAATGCCTTGAAGATTATGCAAATGTATGTGGTGATCCGATTAATTAAAATGAGTCTCACTTATGCTACATCCTACTGTTGATGACACACATAGTGAGAGGCATTTAAAAGGTCGTTAAGGCGTTAAGGCATTAAACTGAGAGGTGGATCCACAGGAAAGGAGAGAGGTTGTTTCTCAAAGAATCATGAGTTTCTTTGATCTTACCCATAGCACCCATAGCATAAGTTAAACAAAATTCAAAAAGAACCTCCTGGTAAGGATATAGCCGTGATATTTGATGACAATCCTTCGAACGAACCTTCTTTAGTTTAAAGCTATAGGTTTTCCATACCGATAAGGATACCGATATTTGATGGAGCCTCGGCCACGTAATATAGGGAACTTGCATTTCGGATATTTGATTTTCACCCACGTAATTTATCCCTGGGCCGAACGAACTTCGCATCATTAAAGCTATGAGTTTTACTTGTTGAGGGGCAGTGGTCATCCGAGATCTAAACAAAATTAAAAAGGCTTGGTTATAGGATGACAATCCTTCACTCCGGAAGGGTAGGTTCGATACCTACCTTGGAGCCTTCACATATAGGGAAATGCATTCGGTTTTTCAGTTTGGTTTCGCATCATTCTATGTGTTTTAGTTGAGGGCAGTGGCTCCCTCATCTTTTTAAAGGGGTGTCCTATTTCACCCACTTCGTATTATATGAGAAGGTCAGGCTTGTAATACCCTCGATGTATTTTTCTACTAGATTTTAATATACCAGTAGGGAACTCAACTCCTACACTGATGGAAATATTATTTAAGATAAACAAGAATAATATGAACATAAAGTGTGTGGAAAAAGGAGGAGCTAAACCTCTAAACCTATACCAAAAGCTTCATTTGCATATGAACTCAACGAGCACCTTATGCCTTCTATTTGATCTAATCATCTTGATTCATGCTTTTACCCTTATCATTTGATTCATTTCTGCATCCCACTCCTATTGTTAGGTTGGAGATGGAAGTTTGCAGAAAAAGGATCCCTAAAAAGAAGGCTACTAAAAAGGGCAAGGCAGCCCGGTGCACAAAGCACCTGAGTTAGCAGGGTCGGGGGAACGACCGAACTCGAGGGGTGTGATGTAGACAGCCTACCCTAATGCAAGCATTAGTGGCTGCTTCCACGACTCGAATAGGTGACCCTATAGTGGCCACTTCCATGGCTCGGACAGATGACCTATAGGTCACACGGAGGCAACTTTACCATTACTCCAAATCTCCCCTTCATAGATAAAAAGAACACTACTCTTTCATAAAAATAGAACCAAAGCAGTCTTTTGAAGTAAGGCATGGAAAACAATACTATAAACAAATGAATGAATGTAATTGGTGACTACAAAAGAATTCTTCCTGCAACCATCCAGGCATAATTATACACCTTCAAAATTGATTATTTCTACAGAAACATGTTCCTCTTCCCCATACCTTTCACAATAACACAGGGAAGGTGGAGTGGAAGGAAAGGCATTACCAGAAATATACAAAGTTATTTAGTTCCGTTAGAGAAAAATGTGCTTTAGAACCTTTGAAATAGGTGAAAATTTCAAGAAGAGGGTAACATGTACTCAAAATTGTCTATTCATCTATTAAGATGAGCGACAAATATACCACCTCCTTTCGAGCCTCAAAACTTGTGGATACTGGCTGCCTATGAAGACAAATTTAAGGCATCTCTTCGCCTACTTATTACTCCACATAAAGTACACGATCCATCTGGAAAAACAAAATATTAGGTTGGATGGAAATTTGGCAAAACAATCCCTACAAAGTCCAGGAAGAAAACACTTTTTTGCAGTTTAAACAACTTAAATGCTGATGCAAGATTTGGATAATCTCATCATACCTACAACTTATTTTTTAAGACTATTGCATGAGAGGACCTTTTTCCCATAAGGACTGGTGCGTAGAACAGGAACATGGGCTCTCACGACCTCCACTAGGGCATTATGCAGAGCCCCCTACATGTCAAGAAATTGTCAAGATCAAATATTTCAAGTGCGAGAGGCAATGACACGTCCAATTAAAAGATTACAAAGACATTAGAACAGTGGTAAACTAACAAACCTTTGAGATATTTAGAGCAGCTTGGATAACATAATTGCCATATGGGTCTTGCATGATCTGGTCTAGTCGAGGATCACTTAAGAGCTCCTCAATGATATATGAAGAACGGTCTTCGTCCACATGTTTTAGGCATTTCTCAACCACATTGCTGCTGTATTTTTGCATAGAAAGGTCACTGAATTTACCCCGCAACTGGTCAAAAATATTTGCTGTTGCCCAGGCAAGACGAATGTCAAAAATATATTGCACAACATAATTCCTGCAAAACAGAAAATAATGAGAGACTTACTAAAGAGAAATCCATAGTTCTGTATTCGAAAGACGGAATGAAATCTGACACTTGAACTTGACTAGCATGAGCCACATTTCAAATTTCTACATAAGATCTTTTGAGCTTTCAAATTTCTCATCAATAAGTTTCATAAAAAGTATTTATACTGTTGCATTTATGAGACAAATAACAGACTAAACATGGTGTCTGGATATGTGAGCACCTAGGAGAAATTTTAGTCTCCAACCAGATGTTACAGACTCATGCTGCAAGTATATGGTTAGGTATATGACCCACTCTTTCTCCTAATGTTCTAAAAGAACTGAAGAAAGTCCTAAAAGTAATATCAAAAAGTTTACCTGAGAAAATTTAAAAAGAATTGACATACCCGAATGGATCTTGGGAAAGGACCAATGCATTAGAAGTGATTTCATAGATTAGTCGATGTCTTTGTCCACCATCAGATTGACTAAGACATTTCTGAAGCACACAACAACCATGACGATCTGTTGCGAGTTCGACACAATTGGTAATAGCAGCTTCAAACAGGAACTGCAAAAGAAAGAAATTTGCGTCATAAGAAGTTGAATCAACTTTTATGGCATGCAACACTAAGCAATGGAGGAAACCTCAAATGGCTAGGTATGTGTAAACTAAATGAACCTCCCCAGCATTTTCTAGCCAAAATTAAGTGACAAACAATAGAAACATAAGAAAGCTTATAAAGAAATCACTTTAACAGGATGGAACAATATACCCTACAAGGTTAGACAGAGACCTCGGTAATAGAAAGAATGCGATTAATTTCGTTAAAATAAGAAATCCTCTTTTCTGCTACCTTAAGTTTCATCAGTTTGAATATGGAGTTCGGAAATAAATATAAATAACACTAAGAATATAATACTTCATTAGTTTCATTTCCCTATACAGAAGCATATGAATGGTTTTGCATAACCAACATTACAGTTACAGGATATCCCTAAAAGGACATGGTAGAAACATCTTAAGGTTGGCATAATCAAATATCATAAAACAATCTGCCCCCACACAATGGACCAATTTCCTTGAAGTTTAGAATTACCAGTCACTGATGAATTGGCATCAACACAACAAATAAAAAGGACAATACAGATATTAATCAATCTCCTGAATCCTGATGATCTCTTCAAAGCTATCCATGAAAAAACCAAACTCATGCAAAACTGGAGACGAGTATCTAGCCACTGTAACAACCAAGAATAGAAAGCTGAATGATCATCCTATCATCAAGTTACACTAATAACAGATATTGACTCTATGATTCTCCTTTTTAAGTATATTAAGCAACGGATTGCAATCCAACTGAACTAATGAAACAAAGCACACCTTTCATTGCTGTTAAAGATTACATAGCATGTCATTCGAGTGGAAAATAACTTGTAGAGCAGGAGCCTTGCACATTACAATTGGCACTGGCGAAGTTTCATAGGGGTAGGTGTTCAAAACATTTTCACTCATAGACTTTCTCTAGGAGACAGTGGCAGGAGAATGACATGTGTAATTACGAGAAGAAGCATTCGCATGTTAAACAGTGGAACTTCCTTTTTGCTAAATAGAAGCGGGACATTAGCGCAACTCATTTGTTTGTCTTTTGTCTTAAATCTCAGTTTTCCCACAGCCATAGACACTAGGTTTAGTCAGTTTACAAAAGGAGTATTTCTACATGGACCATGTGAAGGAAAAGAAAAGTACGCATAGAGTTCACTTGCTAAATTTAAAACATCCCTACTAGGGAGATTGAGAAAGCCAAGTTGTATGGTTCTTGAAGCATTAATTAATACACCAAACATAATACAAATCTGCAGTGGATTGAATCACAGAAGTTATGGACAGAAATCCCAACTTTCTCCCTTTCTGCATTTTCTTTCAAGGACTTGGAAAGCAAAGGAGCTGATTTTGATCATGTCCATTCTTTACCTAAAAGGAGCACTGCAGTTATCTCCCCAAGATTGTAACAACTCAGCCCTTTGATTTCTAAACTACATCGTCGGAAATATCATTGTATAAAATTATTGCCTATAAATGGATACATATGAAACTTACTTCTCTATATTCAGGTGTTAAGTATTGCAAGCACCGCTGCGCAACATGGTTACCATTCATGTCCTTGATTAAATTCACTAAACCGGGTTTCAGTGAGGAGACAATCATGGAAAACTGCTCAGGTGTTTTAAGCGTTTCAATAACTTTTTGCACAGCTCGGGTCCTGCCGTTGAGAAAAAGAAAATATCAAATAATTCTGAAGAAAATGAACAAAAGCAGTTTACCGGTAAGAAAAAGGACTTTGATAAAGATAGAAATCAGACCCGTGCATGTCACATGAAATTCTTACAAGATCCCCAGCTATTCTAGTGATTGCACGAAGTATCTGCATTCGCTGATCCTCATTGCACACCTCAAGAAGCTTTTGAACAAGGTAATTGCCAAAGGGGTCAATCATGAGTTCCACGATGTGCACAATAATCTCAGGAAAAATCTTTTCAACATCTTCTGAAGTTCCTTCTGCAAATTTTCTCTGCAAGAAGCGACATCCGTTTTGATCCTTCGCCATGAGGTAGATTCTTCCAGCAAAATCATCCATTAAGTTATATTCTTGAGATTGTGACCACCGATGAAATTTGAAATCAACAGCATCAGGAGAAAAGCTTCTTGATTCGAGACAATCCAAGCGAGATTCTGCACTTGGAGAATAGAAACTAGCCTTCGAATAAGCGCTGGGATAAACTCTTCTATTTCGACTCATCTTTGAAACACAGTTGGTTCCTCCGAAAGAACCGTATTTAGCAGACTTGACTGGCTCCAGTCCATGCGATCTTCTTAAAATTCTTTCAGGAAAGTATTGTTTCTCTGTTTTGTCCAGACCTTGCAGCGCATCAGAACCCATTGAGCAAAACAGGGAATTTAACGGGTTTATACTTCTTGAAGCTTGCTGGTTGAAGTGAGGAATCGGCACCTCAGTGAATGGTTGCCGGAAGCTACTGTTGATTGATCTACTTGTGATTGACCCATCGGGTTGAATTGGATACTGATTGTCTAATTGCTGAGTGTGAAGTTGCTGCACATATAAGAAATAATGTTGTTCCTCTTCAATGTGTGTACATGCTCCATGGTGTCGATTAATTTGTGAGTGCAAGTAAGGAACAGGTGATGTAACATCCAAGAAATATTGTTGATTGGAAATTACTGGAATATCTACCCGATGAATTGGTGGAAGTAGGTGAACACCTTGCACTCCAGGAGGTAATGGTACAGCCGCAGATATGTTCTCCATAACATATCCACTTTGGTGCCCACCAATATTTGGACTAAATCCATTAAAAGCACTAGGTAGATTATTTGGTGTTCTTGGAGAGGGAACAACCAACACTTGCGAATCCAAATTCGAAGGGATTTTACCTAAGCTATTTTTGCACTGTCCATTCACAACAGCTAAATGGTTCAGCAACGGCGTGGAATTAGCTGCACATTCTAACAAGGCACCATCTTTTACACGCAACTCAGCAAATGCGGACGTTATGGCTTGTTCATTTGGTAAGTTTATTTCTTCTGACTCAAACCTCTTGTTCGGTAGTTGCTCAACTCGATTACCAAATTCTTTTAACTCGCCTAAGATACCGATAGGTTTTGACCTATGCAATGCCAAAGTACCATTCGAGGATGCCAAATTAAAATCTTTTGGACAATTGATGGCACCAGATTCCTCAGAATATGAATTCCCAGAAGTAACATTTGGAATCTCCCCAAGAAGTTTCTCAAACTCATCATTTTCCAGCTCATTTACCCCATTGTCCATTTTCTGAACAATAGGCAGCATCAAGATTACTCTTCACTATGAGTTATATTTGTAGACGGCTTTCTTCTATACAACATAGGAAACAGAAAGTAGGTCACCGTACAGATAACACAAAATTGGGTAAAACCTCAATTTATACATCAAATATCCTAATTGTAGACCAAATTAATCACACAAAAAAACCAGCAATCACAAAGTAAAACCAAAAACATTTCACGGCCAATTCCACTAAAGAATTATACTGATTTGCATCATCCTCTCCATCTACGCTAAAGAATCAAATAAAGTGATTGTAAGAAAAGCAAAAACAAAGAATCATGATTCTTTCTCCATCGTACAAACTCGAGTTTGTACATATTTGAAGACAACATTAACTAATACGACCATTTTTACAAAATAAGAATAAAGTTATGTAAAGTTGTCTTATATTTTCTCTGTGACAAAACACCAGTTCCAGAACTGAGGCAGCATTTACAAAATATGTCTCATGCAGAACATTAGACACAGTCCAGAGTATGACCCACCTCTCTCCTCGATATTGACGTCAAACAAATACATAAAAACAATTGACAAAAACAAAATAGAATAACACATCAGATTCCCTAGTACATATCCAAGATCAAGTCAATTTGTCAGAAGAATCAAACCCCAATTCTTTAGATCATCAAAATCAAATAAAGAATCTAACAAAATATTCAATATATCCAAAACAGAAAAACCCCATGTAAGAAAACATACAAGTTTGATCAAACACAAGTAATATCAAGAAATAGAGAAATACCAGTGAAAGAACAGTCAGCATTACTGATCACACTAACATTAGAGCCATAAAGCAATTGATCATACTGTCAATTTGAAGAAAATGTCTTTTCTTGATTTCAAGATAGAACAAAGATCAAACAAAATAAGGAGATTTTCTGAAATTAATAGAGAAATACCAGTGAAACAACAGTCAGCATTACTGATCACACTAAAAATAAGTCCATGGACTAATCCATCATAATATTAATTTCAAGAAAATAGCTTTTCTTGATTTCAAGATGAACAAAAAATAAAGATTTTCTTGATTTGTGAGAAAACAGATGAAGTGAAAGTGTGTGGAAGTAGTATTAGGGGCGGCGTGAGAAGAGTTTTCATAAGACTATAACTGAAGAGAGAGAGAGAGAGAGAGAGAGAGAGAGAGAGAGAGAGAGAACAACAAAAGAGGTGGCATTCATCGACAAGTACTATGTATTATGATGAATCATTTTTACATCACAAACAGAAAACCCAATTAAAACAAACAGACCAACTACTAGAAAAGATTTTCAAGTATTTCAAGAAAGAGCACAATTTTGGAATGCCCACATTCACATTATTATTACTGTCATCCATGCATGCCTTTGGCCTTTCCACATTGTTTGGTACGTTTCTGGTTTTCTTGCCAAGGGTGACTACCCCTCTTAAAATACTAATTATTCATTGTACTTAAATAGTGTACTACTAATTAATTATATGTTGTATTTAATCGGTATTGCTAGTATATCTTTAAATATTAATGGTGTCAAAAAAATTACATTATTAAGTGCCCTAAACATAATTAGAGATAACTAGTCATAATAAGTAGAAACAGCCCCAGTATCACTCGCCTGAATATGATTCTTTCCCTTGATTTTTCAGGCCCTTTACCTACTGGCATATCTCACCCCTCTTTTGATTACCGAAATAATTTTTAAAAATTAAGTTTTTAAATTCAAAAAAAAAAAAGTCATAATAAGTAGAATAAAGATAGGTAACTTGATGTAACATGTTCAATTATACTGATTGTGTAAAAATTTAGGCTTAATACATAGTCGGCCTCTTAAACTTGTCAGGGTATTTCATTTTAAACAATCGAACTAAGCTATGTTCCAATTATACACCTCAACTCCTTATAATAAAGTATTTTAATTAGACACTTTCGTTCAAATTTTGAAAATTTCTTTGCATGTGTTATCATTCGTTTATTAGGTAGTTAATTTAACCGCATAATATATGTCATCTTTTTTAATTATACGCATTCGCCTCAATAAGTCCTAAAATTCCATGAATTTTCTACTTGATGTTGATGTGTATATTAAAGGAAATGACATATTTATGTGGTTAACTTAACTAACTAATAGATGGAAGAATTGGAACATTTTATTAGAAATTGAGGTATTCAATTGGAATAGGGCTCAGTTCAACTGTACAAATGGAATATCCTGACAAGTTTAAGGGGCTGAATATGTACCTAGCCAAAAATTTATTATATCAATCTTTTAGTCAGTCTAAGCCTAACACATTATATTATGCTGTAATAAAAAAATATTGTTTACATTATGGTATGTGCTAATATAAGATATTGCACATAACTGGTATATGTACTACATTTGTTGCTAATTCTATATAGTTTTGATGACATGCTTTTCTTATGTTTTATGGTCTTATAACATGCTATAATTGGCAACTGCCTTTTTGTCTATTCGTTAAAGACTTTATAAAAGCAATTTTGGATACCATATAAAGAGACAAATTTTACAACTATACAAGAATTGGCACTTTGGAGCAAAGAACGAAAAAGCATTTTAATTTTATTTAACTTAATTTCCTGTGAGTATTAAACCATACATGTTAAAGTTTGACTTGTTTATGATACAAATTCATCTAAGATTTGTTTGAATTTACCAAACAGAATGAAAGTAAAAAAGAAAAATCTTTATTTTGTGTTAAATGTCTTTGAATTAGAGCTAATATCAAGGTGAAATGTGTGGGGAAAATTAAATTCGTGATCAAAATTAGCTTCTATTCCTTTCTAAAACAAAGTAAAAATGGGTTACTATCAAATCATTTTAAATGTATTAATTTGGTTTTTTATCCTAGTCATAGGAGTGTAAATGGGTGACTTAGTTGAATAGTTAGGCATGTCGAAAACTCAAAAGATTTATGCAACTGATTGTACTAGTGTATTATATTTCCCTTCTTTGAAGAGAAAATAAGAGAAGTATCTAAACAGTTGTACATGTGGTAAAATCGAGACAGGGACGAGAATTTAGAGAGACAAGAATAATGGGAGAATTCTTTCTGCTTTGTATTCATCATAATGACTTCCTTATATACAAGTGGTTTTTTTTATACTAGTCTAATAAGATAACCCTATTCTAATAGAACTACACATCTTATATTACCATAATTATAATTTCACCATAAATAGACCAAAACTATTACAATTAGACTAGAATAGGGTTCCACCGACTCACCGACATGACCGCTCAAACTGGTCCGGTCACATCCGGTCTCAATACCCTCCTCAAATTGGAGCATGAGGGTCTCGAATACCCAACTTGCCAAGCAAATATTCATGATGCGATTTGCCCAAAGCCTTTGTAAACACATCAGCCAATTGCTCACGGGTTGACACATGACTAGGGAGTATTATACCAGATTGGAGTGTGTTTCGGACATAGTGACAGTCCACCTCAATGTGTTTAGTCCGTTCATTAAACATCGAATTTCGTGCAATATACAATGTCTCTTGACTATCACAATACATTTTCACCGGAGATTTATGATCAACGCACATACTATGCAAAATTCCTTTTAGCCATTTCAATTCACAAACTGTCACTACAATTGATCGGTATTCAGCCTCTGCTGACAAGCGAGAGACAATGTGTTGCTTCTTGATTTTTCATGATACGAGTGAAATCCCAACGGAGATAAACCAATCGGTAAAGTGATTTTCGAGTCAACAGACATCCGGTCTAGCCCGAATCACACCATCCGTAAAAATTGAGATCACAATCTTTCTTTATCACAATGCCTTGTCCTGGGTTCTTCTTTAAGTAAAGCACCACACAGAGAGTCGCATTCCAGTGTGCTTCTTTCGGTTGCTGCATTAATTGAGATAGAAGATGCACACAATATGACAACTTTGGTCGCGTAAAATTGAGGTATATCAATCTACCGACCAGACGTCAGTATGGTTTTGAATCTCCCAAATTGGTTCATTCGGCTAACGTCAAACCATGATTCTATTCTATGGGCGTATTGATTGGTTTAGCTCCTAATAATTCGGACTGAGAGATTATATCCAAGGCATATTTCAGTTGACAGAGAAATAACCCGGTTGGTCCACGTGCAACTTCAACTCGCAGAAAATACTTCAGAGGGCCTAAATCCTTCATGTGAAAACATGTGCGGCGATAGTCTTTGAATCATTCAATGGCATTATGGTTGTCTTCGGAGATAATCAAATCATCCACATAGACTAAGATGTTAAGTTGCATACCTCTCCGGTGCATCGTGAAGAGAGAATAATTTGAGTATGATTGTTTGAACCCATATTTCATCAAAGCACTTGACAATTTAGCAAACCAGCACCTTGGAGCTTATTTCAAACCATACAAATATTTCTGGAGTCGACACACTTGCCCCAGACTAGGAACACAAAATCCCGGTGGCAATTTCATATAAACTTCCTCCGTAAGGTCACTATGTAAGAAAGCATTATGAACACCTATCTGATGCAATACCCAACTTTGCACAGTCGCAACTGCCAGGAAGGTCCGAATAGTTACTACCTTAGCAACCGGAGCAAACGTTTCATTGTAGTCAATTTCTTTCTTCTGTTTATTTTCGAAAATGACCAACTGAGCTTTATATTGCTCGATTGGGGCGTCAGAGTTGTACTTGATCTTATACACCCATCGACATATTATCTGGTGGTAATGTTTCTAATGTCCACGTTCCATTATCCTCCAATGTTTGGATCTCTTGCTGCATGGTTTTTCTCCAATGTTCCTTTTTCACTGTCTCTGAGAAGATTTTTGTCTCGGTTCTTGTGGTGATTGCTACAAGGAAGCTTTGGTGCTGCAAGGAAAAATTATCACGAGATATATAGTGAGCTAAAGAATAAGTCGCACTTGAGGGTTGTTAAGGATCGGACGAAGGCGTTGATGGACATTCTTTCTGGAATGTTTTAGTGATGTAGTCACGCAACCGAATCGATTCATGCTTCTGATGTTTGCTCAACCCAATTGTTCTTTCGGTGGCATTTTGTTGGCCCAGACACCTTCCGTCTGTACTTCCTTCATGTTTTCTCTATCTAGACTAGCATATGTCCAATCTAATTCTGGCTAATCCGTAGTTTCGATATTCGGTGTCCGTACTTCATCCATCCGAGTGTCGTTCGTACCTACATTATCAGTCTGGTCTTCTTCAAAGTTTTTTTGGTTTCTTTCTCCCTCTGTTTTGTCCAGGATCAATTCTATGTTGTCGATCAAGTTACCTGATCCTACAGTAAAGGGGAACTTAGTCTCGTAGAAGTCCACATCTCTTATGACTGAATATTCCTCGTTCTCTAAGTCATACAATCTCCAATCCTTCTTTCTGTAGGGGTATCCCAAGAAGACACACCTACAACTCTGGATCTCAAACTTGTCCCTCGTTCTTCCCTTTGTGTGCTATATAGTGACCCTATCACCCTTGAATGATCATACCTGGGCGCCTCCCCCTATAAAATTTCATAGGGAGTTTTCCCATTCAAAATCGAGGATGGTGTTATATTGATCAAATACCCTGCGGTCAAAACACATTCCCTCTATAATTTGATCGGAAGATGGCCCTGAAATCTCAATGCTCGCGCCACATTAAGAATGTGATGGTGTTTTCATTCGACTCTTCCATTCTTCGGGGTTGTCCCTGCGCAAGATGTTTGAAAGAGAATTCATGTTCGAAGAAATAAGTCTTCATACATGTGAACTCAATTCCGTTATCACTTCTTACAATCTTTACCCTCTTACCAAACTGTCTATCCAACAAGGCAAAGGAATTCTTCAAGATTTGGGACACTTCTTTCTTATCGACTAAAAGAAAAATCCATACGGCTCATGAACGATCATCCACAACAGTAAAAAAAATATGAAGCACCACAAGAAAAGGGGGTTCTATATGGTTCCCATAAATAACAATAAATCATTTCAAAAATATTTGAAGCTATATTATCACTTATAGGAAAAACACTTCTTGTTTGTTTTGCCCTTTGGCATGCATCACATTATTTATCTAATCTATTACTACTCTCTTTAAGTCCTAATGCCGTAATGGACTTTGTTATTTGTGTTGAAGGATGATCTACCCATTTGTGCCAAAGATCGAACCAATCGATTGCCTCTACCTTCATAACTCGAATCCGCGGTACATTCCGTAAAATAGTAAAGTTCACCTCGACGCTTACCAATTTCAAGAATCTTTCTCGTGGTGGGGTCCTGTATAGCACACATAATTTTGTTAAATTGTACATCATAATCTAAATGATTAACAAGTTGTGACACAGAAATTAAATTGCATATGAAATCTGGAACGTATAGAACATCCTTCAACCATATCCTATTATTTAGTCTGGTTGTTCCTTCCCCATGACCACTGAGCTACTTCCATCCGGAAGCTCAATCAGACACTTAGGAATGTCCCGCTGATCGGTCAGTTCCTCCACATTACCTGTCACATGGTTGGTAGCTCCGGAATCAATAATTCAGCATGAGTTTTCAGCCTTACCATCCATCTTGCCATTCAGGTTTATTCCTTGGAAATTCAACATGTGAATCACAATCTTTCGGATCTCATTGCTCAATCATGAGGTCCTGTCCTGCCTGCGTTCATCGGTCCCGTCTCCATTTGAGTTTCTTCTTTGGCAACCATGGTGTTAGCTCGGTAGTTGCCTCTTCCATGATCGGATCATGGTAAGGAATTCTCCCTTTTACAGGAAAAGTCATGGTTCACTCTGGTCCTCTATTTTCGTGTGATTCCTCTCACATACACTTCTTACACCAGCTTCGAATAGACCTTGTTCAATGATGGTAACGATTCCTAGGCCAATATGTTCGAACTCACCGTTGCATACATTGCCTCATCTAATCCCATGAGGTCTATTTTGGCTTCTAGGATTGTTCCTAGATTGCACGTACACTTACTGCACTTACAAGTTGGAATCTGTTCATAATTCGCCAAATCCTCCTACAGCTTAGTGAATTTTCCATAGTAATCAACTATGGTCCTTCCTTTTTACTTGCACTCGGCAAGTTCTATCTTTAGTTGTTGCATCCAAAGGCCGTTAATAACGGGGAGCCGCTCTCAGATGCTCGTCCATAATTCTTCCACTTCCTCTCTATGTGAAATCGTTGATCGAACCATTAGTTCTATGGTGTTGCGAATCCACGACACCAACAATGACTTTATAGTCCACCAATCTTTCAAGTCCGACAACTCTTCATCTGGCTTCTTGATCGAACCGTCAACGAAGCCGAATTTCTTCCTTGCTCATAAGGCTGTCCTTATGGATCTAGCTCATTTTCATAATTTTCACTTTTCAATTGGACTTTTGTCACCACAATTCTGGGTTATCATTAAACATAATGTCATAGAGAGAGATTGTGTTTCTTTGGGTTTTGTTTTCTTCACCAGCGATTCCTTTGCCTTTATCACAGGTTTCTCCATCACCTGCCATCGTTTTAGGATTTGTGTGTTATTTCCAACATGGCTTTGATACCATGTTAAAATCAAGACAAGGACGAGAATTTAGATAGACAAGAATAATAGGAGAATTCTTTCTACTTCGTATTTAGCATAATGACCTCCTTATATACAAGTAAGGTCCTCCTTCCCCTAGTCTAATAAGGTAACCCTATTCTAATAGAATTCACATCGCCATAATTACAATTTCACCATAAATAGACACAGGGGCAGAGCTACACCTTGCTTGAGGGGTGTCAGCGCGACACCCCTTCGCCGGAAAATTACATTGTATAAATTGGTGAAATTTTGATTTTATAGGTATGTATATAAGTGTTGACACCCCTTGACACAAGCTGATGGTAACACAGTGGTTAAGTGGTTGCTAAACATGCTTAAGGTTATGTTTTCGAACCTGGGTAGCAACGCGACTATATTTTTTGACACCCCTTAATATATATCCTGGCTCCGCCACTGAATAGACCAAAACTATTACAATTAGACTAGAATAGGATTCCACCGACGTAGGGTTTCACTGACTCACCAAACAAACTGGTCTGATCATATCCGGTCTCAATAATAAAACCTTTTATATATTTAAATAGTTTTAAGCCTAAAGAACTTTTAAATCAGGGGGGAAACCAACTAACTAATTACATGATTTTAGTTTTAAGCCTAAAATAATTTTAATTCATCGGATGGGAAAAAACTACTAAGTAGTTACATGATTAAAGTCTCAACCATTTTAGGGAGCTACATAAAGAGAAAATCCAAAATGACGGTGCCTTTACCTGTTAAAGGAATACAATATTTAATGGCTAGCACAAAAACGCAAAAAACAACCAATACCATTTTTCCTTTCATTTATTTCCCTGATATGAATGATTGATCTAATGTTCATGGATAATTAAATTGGCAGAATGGTCTAGGACCCCTTGATGTCACACCCCAACCTTGGGGTGTGGCCAGCACTCGGCACCCAAAGGGCCGAGCGAACCAACTGTGATATCTAAACTCTGTAACGTGAATCATAGGCCGATGAGGCTACTGAATAACAATAGTAAGAAGTATATCATAACAACCTGCAAGCAGAAAAGGCCCAACAACACATATATGCATTACAAGGGCCAACAAGGCCACAACCAAGAAAGACAACTAGTCAGAAGGCCGGCAAGGCCAAACACAATACCTGGACACTGACTGATAGTCTGTAAGCTACTAAGAGTACTAATATGCTTCAACTGATCGGGACGGTGGCCCCGACGTACCCAATAGCCACACTCATAATATATATATATATATATATATATATATATATATATATATATATGTAAGCGGTAAGCGGTAAGCATAAGCATAACATAAGCATAAGAGATACGAGAACTTGGGAAAAGATGTAGAGACAACCTGGAACTCGAATAACTCGATAGGGCGACCATAATCATGACATAAATGTAAATGCACCGTAAAATCATTCCTCATTTGTGGAGGCATATATCATATCATATAACAATAATAAATCCCTCTGTGGGTTGAGCTCATCATCATAACATCATCTCTGCCCAACTTATCAGTAGCAATGCACAGCTACATGCCTACCCGGCCACTTACAACACGGCTCGGTAAAGAAATAAATACATCTAGGTGCACAGCTACGTGCCTATCCGGCCACCTACAACACGGCTCGGTAAAGAAAGAAACATGTCTAGGTGCACATATAGGTGCCTACCCGGCCGACTATAGCGTGGCTCGGTAATGAAAATAAATACATATATATATATATATATATATATATATATATATATATATATATATATATATATATATATATATATACATATATATATATATATATATATCTATATATATACATATATATGTATATACATATATGTATATATATATGTATATACATATATGCATACATATATGTATATATATATGTATACATATATGTATATATATATGTATAGATATATATATGTATATATATGTACATATATATGTATATATATATGTATATATATATATATATATATATATACATATATATATATATATATATATTTACATATATATATATATACATGTATATGTATATATATATATATATATATAAGTGCAATGAAAGACTGACCTCAGAAGAAATATCATGGAAAGAGTCGGGGTGACCTATCGTCGTTATCCTCCGACTATCATTATTGTCGCTACGTTTATCATTATTTGATCATTAGGCCAAAGAAGTAAAAGTACAAGGAAACATCTTGTTATGAATTATTCACGAAGCCAAAGTTAGCCAAACTTTTATGAAATATGATCGACACAACTTTTATCGGAAAGAGTGTGCCAACGAAAGGTTCATCGCCTTGGAGCAATAGACAAGAAGATAAGGATTAACTCAATTAAAGGAAGATATATATATATATATATATATATATATATATATATATATATATATATATATATATATATATATATATATATATATATATAAGTGCAATGAAAGGCCGACCTCGGTAAGAAATATCATGGAAAGAGTTGGGGTGACCTATCGTCGTTATCCTCCGACTATCATTATTGTCGCTACGTTTATCATTATTTGATCATTAGGCCAAAGAAGTAAAAGTACAAGGAAACATCTTGTTATGAATTATTCACGAAGCCAAAGTTAGCCAAACTTTTATGAAATATGATCGACACAACTTTTATCGGAAAGAGTGTGCCAATGAAAGGTTCATCGCCTTGGAGCAATAGACAAGAAGATAAGGATTAACTCAATTAAAGGAAGTAAAATTAACTCAACTTTGATGTGAAGAGTACCATAACTATTATCATTCTTCATTCGATAAACAAGAGGGATACGAAATGTGAAAGGTACTTCAATACAAGTTATTCATGAGAAAAGAGTAAGCTTAACCATTTTGGGACATAATCGACACAAGTTGACGGAAAGTCTTTTAGTCGATAGGAAAAAGGAGATGTGGAACATAATTTGGTACAATTCATAGATAAGGTATGTGTCTGCTCAATTATCGTGGAACGTGATCGATCCAAGTTAACGGAACAACTTTTTAATGAAAGGTCATTTGAAATCTAGTCATGCCACAAAGAGAATAGAAAGCCCTACATACCTCGCCGATGGAGTTATATACATTTCCCCGAGTCCTCGAACATCTTACGAATCATTTCCTACATAATACAGACTATTCAAGATCAAAACCAAGGTCATAGCTTATAGAAATCTCCATTTAGACATTTAATCGAGCAACTTATAGGCGTGAATTTATAGGCCCTTTTTGTAGCGTAATTTTCCCGTAAAACGCTACCAAATTCTACTTTTCTACTTCTCCTCTTCAATATGATCCCATCCATATCACCACAACTCCAAACAACACAACAAAATCATATAAACATCCCAACAAATAAGCTAAGTTCATGAAAGTTTCATAAGAATATAAAAGAGCTTATTCTATGAGGTTTTTCACCAATTTCTATGGTCAATTACTTGTAGAAGTTCAAAAAGATCAAAAGGAAGTTAAAATATACCTTAGATCATGAAAATCACTTCAAACCCCAAGTTACTTCAAAGCAAGATTTTCCTCCGAAAGGTGAAATAGTGAAGAAATCACAATTTTGAAATTGCCATGTTGTTCTTCATGTTAAAGTTGATAGATTTGCTCTTGGTGCGGATTGAGATTGATGGAGGATTCATTGGAGAGAGTTTTAGGGTTTTCTAGGTTGGGGATGGTGAGAAAATGGAAGAAAAATTCGTGCAAGGGCCTATATATACTTGGGCAAATTTAAAGCCACCGACTTTAGCACACTGTTCCCGCGGCAGTTTGCGTCCTTGGACGGAAGTGCAAATATCTCTCTACTCCGATGTTGTATTGGCAAACGGTAAAATCCAATGGAAACTAGACTCATAGACCTTCAATTTGATAAGTGGATCAGCCCGTAACTCCAAGTAGATTAAGAGAAAAGCTCCGAGACATCTGACCCAAATTCCAGTAAAATTTACAAACTTAACTTGCGACGCCCTTTGTCGGCGTTCGTATTACAATCGTTTAACTTTCAAACTTAACAAGAGACCATCATACGATTCAAATACTTCATATCATTACTTGCTTAGCATGTGAAACACTCCTAATCTCACCCAAATGTACAAGTTATCGTATTCCCAACTTGTCGACTTTTGACGAAACTCATGCTTCTTTGATTCACTCACCCTCCGAATCTTCCGCCACTTACTAATCTTATTTATAGACTCTTATAATCATTTATATTAATAATTTCAATCCCTTTTATCCTCAACATAATTTCTTTTTGAACTTACGTCGACTAACTCATGATGCGACTTTAACGTGTGAAAATCCAGGGTATAAAACCTGAACTTGTCAATTTTTATTCAGTGTACACCTAAATTTTACGTTGGCCTAATTACCCCCCTCAACTTGAAAATATGATAGCCTGGACCCCCCTAGACGCTGATGTGGCAACGAGCGTGGATACACTCTCTTTTAGGCGCGTGGAAGGGTAAAAAAGCAAAAAATCAGCTTCCAAATGGGGTATTTTTCAACTATTTATTGCCACATAACCAATATAATGATTTTATTTGATCCAATTGTATTTCTTATTGGTTTTTCTTAATATACATTGCATATTTTATCCCAATTGTGTTTTTTTCTTTTTCGATATGATGATTATTTATTTCAACTATATATATATTTTTTTCTTTTTCGGATCCAAATCTAAATAACTTAGTTGAAAGTTTCAACTTGAAATTCTATTTATTTTATTCAAATAAAAAAAAATAAGGTTTAGCAAAAGTAATGAAGTTTAGATGGTGTATTTTTTACAAAAATATCCTGTATTTTTCTTTTAATGCAAGTACTATTTATTTCAACTGCGCATTACTATTTTCGGGTCAAATTCGTAAAATATTTGGTTAATATTTTATTTGATTTCTTTTTTAGATTCAATGATTATTTGTTCTTACTGTGTATTTCTTCTTTTCCTGGCCAAATATATAAAAATAACTTGATTAGAATATCATTATCTTTAGGCAAATAAAAAAACTATAGTCAAGTTCTTTTTTTATAGATTTGGCCCGAAAAAGATGATTCAAATAATTGTTGAACTTAAAAAGTAAAAAATATATATTTTATCCTTTAAAAAATGCCACATGGACAAAAAAATCCATGTGGCAGCGTGTGTTGACCACCTCCATGGTTGTCAACCTCTAGGGGGGTCATGCCTATCATATTTTCAAGTTTAGGGGGATAATTAGGCCAACGTAAAGTTTAGATGTCGACAAGTTCAAGGGGGTCCCGATCGATTCTGCCTAATTAAACTCTAGTTATAAAGAGGAGAGAGCTTTGTGTAATATTAACCATTTTAGAACGTTGAATGAATCTTAGAATTAATAGTGTGTCGGTCTTGCTTCTTTAAAAATCAAGTAATAACTAAGTGATTCAGTTATTATCTGTATTCCACAAGGGTAAGGTTCGACTTAATTGACATATCTCTTTCCTTGCTTCTATCCACACACACACACAAAAAAGGATTAATTACAGTTTTGATCCATCAATTATTGGCAAAATACGACTTTTTGGTACTTGTTATATTGCACTAAATATACTTAACCTTAAATTAATTAAAATATATGTTTTGGTCCCTTTACATAATAAATATGCTAAGTAAAATTATTTTTAGAATGATATTACCCTAAAGCATGGACTAGCGATATAAATTTAACATAACCCATGAGTAATTAACTAGTTTGATGGGTAATAATTTATTAATTTTTTTGAAAGATTCACAAGCGAAGAAATCAAGAGCGTGTAGGAGTAGAAGATTAACTAAGCTTACTAGATTAACTAAACATTTAGACTGTATTTACGATACATAGCTATAGTTTCAAAAGCTTACGAAACGTAGCTACATTTTAGGTTTTATAGCAAATACACAATACACATGCGTAATTATATGAGCTGATACAACTCTTTCGCGCGATACAACTCTTTTCGCGCGATACAATACAACATGTGTTCATATACGACGGATATTCTCCCGATACGATTAATCTTCGATACAACTATTTTGCTAATACAGCGGATACTCGCCGCATGATACAACTCTTTTGCTGATACAGTTAATACTACCTAATACAACTCTTCCGTCTAATAAAACAACTATAGCTATGTTTCGCAAATACACAAACTATAGCTATGTTTCGTAATTACCCTCTAAACTATAGCTATCTATGAAATTCTATCTAGATATCACAAGGATCAAATCCCGAATTTATCGATGTTTTAGGGATTAAAAGTGAAAATTTCCCATAAATAAATAAAGAAAGAAAGAATGCTCTCTTCACTTCAAGCTATGAACATGAATGAAGAATATGGGATGGTCTAAATGTGTACAGTATGTGTGATATTATAATAATTGGCGTAGAGAGAAATGAATGATATATGGAGAAAAATAAAGCGTACAATACAGATTGAACTTAACAGCTAGGGGGAACCATGAATTCAACATCATAATGTGTTTGGGACACGCCGAACGAATGGATTTGGTAATCATAAAACGGGTATAAAAATATATTATTGTTTCTTCTTTTTTGTTCTCATTATTATGCTCTCTTTGAGGATTTAACTATTGCCTAGAAGAAGTCGATGGATTATTAAATAAAGAAAGAGTGCTCCCTTACGAGGGGCAAACAGCCCAACAAGCCAAGCAGAAAATCAAGAAGTTACTATTATTTTCTAAGGATGAAATAGGTAAATAGTCACTTTAAACATCTGCTATCAAATATTAGCTGTTACCAACCTATATTCGAAAAATTATTTTAACCACAAACTGAAAACTAAACAAAGCAAATTCGGGAATCTAGAAGAACAGTATGTTAAAAATACAAGAAATTAAATCGAGCCCACTGAATGCACAGTGAGTCCTTAAGGAAATTATTCCCCTCAATATACCTGAGGTTGTGGAATATATCCTCCCAAGATAGAACGATTTACTCACCGTTGTAGCGGTACAACAAACTCCGGTGAAGGCGAACCACTCGACGGCAGTATATCACACGAGAATTTATTTTAGTGCAAAAAAGAAGAGAGAAGTTCAGAATTTTCGTAAGGAAAATCTGATGGACTGGCCAGATTTATATAGCAATTGGGTAGAGTTAAGTGAAAAGGTGCAACTCAAAAGTTGCAACTTTTCAGTTAAGTTGTATCTTTTCAGAAAAATTTCCCATTCACCTTAACTTAAACCCAACAATCCCCCACATGAATGTGGAATGGCTATAAGCAATGCACAGACAAGTGTGTGATTTACAAGTAAAGATTAATTGCATCTTGATAAGTAGGTTTCCCTTTGAACTTTCCATAGTGAACTTATATGGGATATACTCGGTCAATCGGTAGATATGATATCTTTGAACCGTCGAGCTTTGTTGTATACCTAGACAACATAAGTCACACAATTAACCCTTAACCTTCTATGGTTCTCACAGTTGTGTTGATTTCAGCCATGAACACCGCCTGGTTTCATAAGTGCGTAGAGCATGGGCCTTTACCTAACATACTTCTTGAAGCGGCTTACACTTCACACTCACATAGGTGATTCCTAAACGTGTCATCTCGTAGATACACTATTTGGTCATATGCCAAACTTAGAAACCATTAAAAAGCATAAGCTTTATTAACTCGTTAAAAAGCTTTAATGCCTTATCCTTGTTTCTGAACATTGTCTGATCACGAGAATGAGTTGAGTTATTTGACAATGTTGAACCGTCATTCATAACTTTGTTTTCTCCTTGAACCTAGCTCTTGGGATCTCCAGTCTACTAGGTAGAGTTACCGCCATGATGACTTGTTCTAGGCCATAATCCCATTCCCTTTGTTGATCTTTCAACTACTTCTCTAGTTAAGCGTTTTGTAAGCGGATCCGCGACGTTATCTCTAGACCTTACGTTGATAACTCCACTAGAAAGTAGTTGTCCAACGATATTAAAATCTTCGTTGTAAGTGACGAGATTTACCGTTATACATAATGCTCCTTGCCCTTCTTATTACCACTTGGCTATTACAATGTATACATATATGTGCCAACGGTTTGGGCCAAAAAGAAGATCCTCCAAGAAATCCCGGAGCCATTCAACTTCTTCACCCACCTTGTCTAGAGATATAAACTCAGACTACATTGTAGAGCGGGCGATACATGTCTATTTGGATGATTTTCAAGACACTGCTCCTCTACTATTGGTGAAAACATATTCATTTGTGGATTTAGATTCAGTTCATCCGGTGATCCAATTTGCATCACTATATCCTTCAACAACCGCAAGATATTTATTGTAATGCAATATAAAATTTTAAGTATGTCGAAGACTCATGCATCTTGAGTTTACATATCTGATTATTAGCTATTACATATCTGATTATTAGCTACACTTGAGGTAGCATCATTATAACAATACATGTGGATAGTTGGCAACAGTTGTGGTCACAACTTTTAACAATATATTTTTTCAACCACTCCACTTCTATTCAGTAGTTGCACATTCAATAATTCAGATTTCATTGTAACACTCAAGTCTACTTCTTTAATACCCAAGCATATAGTCCAATTGCGACTTGCTGTCACCAATATTCTTTGCAATAGCAAGATTTACATTAATCGGTGTTTAATACTTGAATATTTCAAGTACCATTTTAACATAATGAGACTGAGACAACGCTAGACTTTAAAAAGTTTGGTGGATTTTAATTCTTGGAATTAAATCGACAACCTCTAAGTCTTTTACGTCAAAATTGCTGACAAGCATACGCTTAGTAGCATTTATGTCATTAATGTCTTTACTCATTATCAACAAATAAACAACCAATGACTATATGATTTAGAGACTTCTTAATGTAAACACATTTATCACACTCATGAAACTTAAAACCCATTTGCCAATATTTTTTAGTCAAATTTAGCATGAAATTGTTTGGGGTGCTTGTTTTAGTCCGTATAGCGACTTAACAAGTTTGCACACCTTCTTTTCGTTACCAGGAACCACAAAACCCTCAGGTTGTTCCATTTAAATTGCTTCCCTAAATCTCTATTTAAGAAAGTTCTCTTAACATCCGTTTGATGGATTTCAAGACCAGACACATCTGTCAGCGCTGCTAACACCCGTATGGATGTAATCCTTGTTACTGGAAAGTTTGTGTAAAAATATTCAAGGCCTTCTTTTTGTCTATAATATTTGACAACAAGTTTTGCCTTGTATTTTTCAATAGTGCCATCAACGTTCATTTTCCTTTTAAAATTCATTTGGAACTCAAAGGTTTGTCCCTAGGAGGTAGATCAACAAATTCGCATGTATGGTTGTTCAATATGAATTCAATTTTCACTATTGACTGTCTCTTTCCAATATTAAGCTTCAGAAGAAATCATAGCTTCTTTAAGAAGTTTGAGGCTCATTTTCCAACAAAAATATCAGAAAATCTAGTCCAAAGAATGTAGACATCCTTTGTGTTTACTACGCCTTGGATTTTCCTTGTTATGTGTACTTTCCTTTGTTTCTTCCCGAGGTCGTTCAAATCTTTCGTTACACGACACACATTCCTTTTTATACGGATAAATAGTTTCAACATTATATGATTCAATTACCGTATTAACATGAATGTCAAAATTTTCTTATTTGTACACCAGAATTGATATGCTTTACATTTATTGGCATATCCAATGACAACACCGTTAAAGGTTTTTGGTCCTATTTTTACCCTCTTAGGTTTAGGAACCTGCACCTTTTCCAAACACCCCCACACTTCGACGTATGGAATGGACTGAGTTTTGCTATGGGGTACTCGGTTGAGTATTCGGGTTAGCTGTAAGTAAAGCTTCCCCCACAAGTTCTGCGGTAATCCAGAACTTATCAATAAAGCATTCATCATTTCCTTTAAAGTTCGATTCTTTCTTTCCGCAACCCCATTAGATTGTGGCGTGTATGGAGCAATTGTTTGGGATGAATGATGCCATATTCCAAATTTTCCTGCAATGATACTTGGAGTGAACGCATCAAATAAACAAAGTGCTTTGTTCAACTCTTTCTGTAGTGGACAAACAACTATCCGCTCAATTTCGAAATTTCTCCCTCCTTGTTTCTTTACTTTTCTTGTCAGTAAAGTAATAAATATATATCTTTGAAACAAAGTCATGGTTATGCCAATAATTTTTGTATGCCCTTTATATTTAAGAGTTCAAAACATTAACCACTGAAAGATTTTGTCTCCAAGTGACTGGTAATTCAAGGTGAATGTAACTCCAAGGGCACGATCTAATTTAAAAAAATGCCTTGAAATTATCCTTGGAATAATCAGTGCTGCAACTAAAATTGCAAGGTGTTACGAACGCAACCAATGAATCCATCTTTTAACTCCGTATATACTTGTCAAGACAAGATTTCAACAAAATATTTTAGTAGTTTGATCTCTTAGTCTTATCAAACTAACATACGTATCTTTATTGACCCAAAGAGATATAAACATTTATTTTCCTGATCTCAAGAATAATTTTCAAGTACTAATGTAAGCCTAATTCATGTCTTACCACCTTGTAAATAATCCTCCACATATTTTAATTCGCTATTCTTCGGTTGTTCTCAATTTAATTATCGCTATTCTTCTGAATACAAGACAACGACGAATTTTTTTTTTATCTTCAAACCGAATACAAGACAAGCCGATTTAATTATCCAGTGAATTTTTTATATCTTCAAACTGAATACAAGACAAGCCGATTTGATTATCCGGTGAAATTTTTTATATCTTCAAATCGAATACGAGACAAGCCAATTTAATTACCGATGAAGTTTTTATATCTTCAAACCGGATAATTTTTCTGACACAAATAGATTCAATAAATTGGTGAAGGCTTTATCTCTTCAAACCGAATAAACAACCAGCGAAGATTTTATATCTTCAAACCAACGAACGTTACTAAATCGGTAAAGTTTTTATTTTCTTTAAACCGAGTAGTAACTTGGAGTAGAAAATCACACAGATTTTAATCTCCAAATAGCGGAGTAGAAAACCACAAAGGTTTTAGTCTCCAAAAAGAGTACCTTCTATTTATGAAAATAGTACTTTTTATATTCTCAAAAGAGTACTTTTTTTTTTGTCCATCTCAATTAATCGTTGTTTTGATTCAATCACCGTGAGATGTTGACTTCTGTTTTTGTGAATTGTTACGTCGTTTCTCCAACTTTAAACTAGTGCGATGAACAAAACAAATTGCCAAAATTTTACTGATCAATCTTTGGAGTAGCACTTTATAAGTCAAGTGCCGATTCATGATGATGAATCATCATGCGTCCGGTGACTTAACGAGAACAATCAAAATAGACTATCATTCAATAGCACGTTTCTTTTCCAAATATAATTTAGCAATCGTATCTTTACTTTTTTCTCTAATCGTAAAGTACTATGGAAAAGGATGATATATGTGATATGAAAACTAGTGATGATATTTCCATCATTATGTCACACAGAATCACATGACAAGCGGCCTTTGGTACACGTGATCCAAGTCGTACTATATTTTAGTGTGATTTGTTACACAACTTACTCCCATATCTCAAGAAACAAATAAGAATCACGGACATGCTCATAGATGACTATGGAGAAAGAATCTCTCAGGCACCAATAATGCTCATAGGGTAAAAACAAAAGGCAAATCCTTGCATGAGGAAATCTCTTTCATTTTTCCACGCACATCCCACAACTTTGCCACTTCTCCGTTCCGAATTTCTTCTTCTTTTTTTGAATCATCTGATAAATAAATCTATTTCTCGTTTCGTCTCCAACAAAGCAGAATACGTCACTAATATATATGTATATAAATATAAAATAACTTCCTTAAGATTGTTACCAACCTGTATTCGAAAAATTATTTTAACCAAAAAGGTTGTTTTGAAAACTAAACAAATAAAGGACCTTCCATTTAGTCACAAACTGGAATTTAGAAGAACACTATGTTAAAAATATAACCTTTCTTTTTCTTTTCTTTCTCTTGAATTAAATCTAGCCCACTGAATCCTCACACATATATATAGTTGTGTCCTTAAGGAAATTATTCCCCTCAATGTACTAGAAATTTCCTTAGGTAATAAAGGTTGTGGAATATATCCTCCCCTTGGATAGAACGTCATGAATTAATTTTCAAATTCACCATTGTAGCAGTACAGCAAAACAAACTCCGATTGACTCGGAAGGCGTATAACACACTCGACGATAGTATATCACATGAGAATTTATTTTAGTGCAAGAAAGAAGAGAGAAGTTCATGACAAGCGGCCTTTGGTACACGTGATTTCATAAGGAAAATCTGATGGATCTCTGGCACCAACAATGCTCACGGGGTAAAAACAAAAGATTTATATAGCAATCGCGCAGTTAAGTCTAATATATATGTATATATATAAAAAATTTCCGCAACTCAAAAGTTGCAACTTTTCAGTTAAGTTGTATCTTTTCAGAAAAATTTCCCCTTCACCTTAAATTAAACCCAACATTAGCCACTATATTTTAAAAGCTATTACTTTCTATATTTTAATTTCCATGACACATTTTCCTTTTAAGTACGTTTCAAATAGAATGTCACTTTTTTATAATTAAAAATAACTTTACTTTAAAATTCTTTTTAACCTTAATGAATTGATTTCTATCCATAAAAATTTCTAAGAATTATTTTAGATCACAAATTTTATAAGTTTTCCTTTCTTTCTTAAATATGTGCTTAGTCAAAAGGTGTCACATAAATTGAAACGGAGGGATTACCCTTTGGCTATTCTCTTGATATGGAAAAAGTTTTGAACAAAATTATTTCAAGCTAAAACACGAAACAGTTCCACTAAATGCTACGGGAATTCAAAAGATTAAAAGTGGATCGATCCCAAGGAAAGCTTCATGGGTTCGAAACAGAAGCAGAGCCAGTATTTGACGCTTACGAATTAGGGAATTTACTCCTATTGAGCTACTAAATTCTAAATTACTAATTTGTAGTATTACATGAATTTCTAGACAAATACAACATTTGAACCAAAACTACTACGCTCTGTCGAACTCGCTTGCTACCCTCTAGCTTCGCCTCCGGTTCAAAACGAAGTAAGGGTTTATAGGGTTTAAAATTTTTATAAGTTTAAAATGAAAGAACGATCCATAGTGTTCAAAATTTTGTTAGAGCTTCAAAACTAAAGAAGAATATTCATGGGGTTTAAATCATATCATAGGGTTCAAACCTTCATTAATTTTTCTTTGTTTTAAGTGGGATTATTTTTATCCGAATTTTTTTTCACATTAACGTGTGTATTTCCCATTACTTTTAAAAAGGTGGCTAAAATGCATATAACAATAACAGGAAGAAAAACATGTTCATCCCACCTAAATTCTACATTTTTTTAGTAAAGTTTTTGTGCAAAATTTTCAAAATCGACTTTTAAAATTTTACAAATCCTGCTTGAAGATGAAAGTAACGTAAATGAGGATGCCGCGATGGATTTGTGCTTATACTAGGAGAGATAGGACTAGAAATGAAGATATTCGGGACAAGGAGGGAGTGGCCTCAGTGAAGGATAAGATGCGGGAAGCGAGTTGAGATGGTTCAGGCATGTGCAAAGGAGATGCATGTATGTCCCCCTTATAGAGGCGTGAGAAGTTGGGTATGGATAGTTTCGGGAGAGATAAAGGTAGGCCAAAGAAGTACTAGGGAGAGGTGATTAGACGGGACATAATGCATGTTACACCTATTAAAATTTCGCGTCATTTGCATCATAAGTAAACTAACATGGGTCGAAGGTAGTATGAAGTTTTAAAAGATTACGGAAGGTCGTATATGAGTTATAAGTGGGTACCTAAAGGTTCGGGATCATACGAGTTGAAGAAGATACATTTCGACGAAGTTCGAGAAGCGTAAGGCATGATCTGCGTCACAGATGGCCATCTGCGACGCAGATCATGGTCGCATATGAGCCCAGGGATGAGGAAGTTTCTTGAAATTTCTAGAAATGAATTACGAGATCATCTGCGGCCGCAGATGCCAACGCAGATCAAAGTTGGTGGCAGCCTTTTTTTTTTGTACATTCTGTATTATCCTCATTTCCCCTGATCTCAAGCACCTCTAGAAACCCTCTCCAACATAACTAATCAATCCCTAAGTGAAATCAAGGATTTAAAAGAGAAGATCTAGTGCCTAAAGTTTTCAAAGTGTTGTTGAAGCTTGTTTCTCCTCTTTGTAGTAGCTTTGGAGGATACTTCAAGGTGAAGTAATCTTGGAATTGAAGTGTTCTTGAGTTCTTGAGGTAATATTTCATCTTATTTTCATGTTTATGAGTTTATGTGATGGTTATACTAGATTTAGAGAGAAAGAAGTCAGATGGAAAGTTCAAATATGAACTTGAGTTTATGTTGAGTTGTAATCTATTTTGAGACATGAGTGTTAATGTGTTTTTGAGCTAAAATGTTATGGATAGTAGTTGATGTTGAGGTTGTTATACTTGCTATATTTGGAAGAAAGAGGTGTATAGGTGTCCTATGAGAGACGTATATCAGACTGTTTTATTGTACATCGCTAAATGTTGATAATATGAGTTTAAAGAGGATCATATGAGGTTGTTGTGTTGATTGTTGGATGTTGGATGTGTTGTGATGGTTAAGGAATAGATAAAATGTTGCTCGTTTCATTTTAGAATCAATTTATCATTTGATATACGTGATATACTAGTAACATCTAAGCTTGTGAATGCCTTCCTTGTTCTAGGATTGGAATACTAGTTCGACGGCTTCATTGTGGCATTGTGTTGATGACTTGAGGTATGTTAAGGCTAACATTCTGTCTTATGGCATGATTGATATGAACAAAACGCAAATGTAACGCTACTTCATAATGATTCTGTATCTAGCAGCTAGGGATGTTCTATGTTGATTCATGTCCTAGTAATGTTGTTCTTAGCAAGCTCCTCTTCAGATTTAGTGTGCTTCATAGAGTCACTGGTTGACTCAAAAGGCTATCTCATATCGATGTCCCGAGGTATAACGACCTTACATCACTCCGACAGATTCAAGATGTACTCTTATAATACTCATGCATTGCATATATCTCTGTGTGTGTGTGTGTGTGTGTGTCTATATATATATATATATATATATATATATATATATATTTGTATGGGTTATGGGGAAGGTTATTGTGTTATATACGCACTACCACCTAATCAGCTGGTCATTTGATGATGATTATATCCACAGAGGCCCATATGATACAATGGGATGCCCACAGAGGCTTGGTAGGCGTTGTATACACATATATACATATGTATGAGCAGGCGTTATATACGTATATATATAGTACTTATACATATGATTCCCCTCTGAGGCAATTCAGATATACAGGTTTTATTCCTTTTATCCGATGAACTTTCATGTTTTCTTTATGTTACTTTCATATCTTACATACTCAGTACTTTGTTCGTACTGATGCCCTTTTCGCCTGGGGGACACTGTGTTCTATGCCCGCAAGTTTAGATAGACAGGGTGACAGTTTACATCAGTAGGTTGTCATTCAGCTAATATTAGAGCACTCCACTTGTCCCGGAGCTGCTATCGTGTTTTGGTACGTTATATTTTTGTTGTACATATGGGTATGGCGGGGCCTTGTCACGACCTTATCATGTTATTCACTATAGTAGAGGCTTGTAAACAGTTGTGGTACAGTTAGACGTCATATGGCCCTCTCGGCCTATATTTTGTTGTATAGTTGTCTATGATCGCCTTGGCGGCGTGTACCGTTTTGTCCAGCATGGTTATATACGTATACCCTTTTGGGCTCCCTCTTTCTAGGTATAGTTCTCTTATGATCTAGCAGGTTTCCATATAATGACACTCGTGGTTCAATCTTGTTTATGATTATGATAGGGAAGCATAACTAGCGGTGCTTGGCAGGTAGGGCCCGGTTGCCCGTCATGGCCCTCCCTTTTGGGTCGTGACAAACTTGGTATCAGAGCAGTTCTGTCCTAGGATTGTCTACTAGATGTGTCTAGTAGAGTCTTGTTTATGGCTATGTCATGCACCACACTTATAAATAGGAGGTTCCAGGGTATTTAGGATGGCTATCCTTCTTTCTTATCTTAGATCGTGCGTTAGAGTCGTATCTATTACATCTAGGGAATTTTGAGTTGTTGCGCTATAAATAGACTAACGCAAGGTTAAGGTAAACACGAAGTCCTTATGAAGATAAGGGGAGTATTTGATAGCTTTAAATACGTACTACAAGATTTTGAAGTCGCATGACTCGATGGAACTAAATTCGTCGAAGGAAGTGAGATGTAAGTTGTATTTGGGAAGGTTTCCCATCAATCGAGCTAATGTTTATTTAGAAATTTCTTGAGGAGGATCTATAGGGATCCTTAGATGATTAATGAAGTTTTATATAAGTTCCAAGAAGGTTCCACAAGGATTGGAAGTCAAACGAATCGATGAGAGCAAGTTTTGGAAAAATGGGGATTTCACGGCCACTTATACGGATCGTATAATTTTATACGGCCCGTATAATGGACCGTATAACCATTCCAGAGAGGGTAATCTAGAGAGGGGTAATCTCTGGTGGGATTATACGGCCACTTATACGGACCGTATAAGTGGCCGTATAATCGGGTCGGGTCATTTTTTTTCCTTTTTATATATGGATGACCCTTGTTCATTTAATTCATTTCCCACTTCTCCCCAAGTCTTGAAAGCTCTAGAACATTTCCCCTATCATATTAACTCAAACCCAAGAGAAGTCAAAGACTAAATAGCAAGAATCAAGAGAATCAAGTGTGGGAAGACTCACTAGGGTTTATGAATCTCAAGATTTCATTTGGTATTGAAGTTGGGGTTTCATTCAAGTGAAATACATCAATACAAAGTTCATCCCTATGAGATAAAAGGTGATTTTTACATTTATTTCATGTTATTAGGAGTATTTGGTTGTTGAATAACTTGGATGAGGGAAGAAAGTAGAAGATGAAGCACAAATATGGATTTAATGATATTTTTAAGTAGTAAATTAACTTGAGTAATGATTCTTAGTATGCTATGAGTATAATATTGTTGTGGGTGGTACTAATGATGTTGAGGAAGTATTGTATGTAAGTGAATATGGTGTTGTGTTGTACCTATTGTTATGAATGACCTTAAAAAGGAGTTTTGAGGATTGGACAATGCTTAACTTGAAAGAAGCCTCTTGATTATGATATTATGGATGTTGCTATTGATGTTTGGGAGTTGTTTATTATATGGAGAGAGTTGATGAAACAAAGGAAATGCTACCCAAATTCCCTTAGCTCTTAGTTGCTTTAGTTTAAACTTAATCATGCTTTTAATGACCTAACCTTAGTACGAATTCTCTTGAATGTAGAGTCGCGAGCTTGAGAGGAGAACGTTTAGCCATTAAGGAGACGTAAAGGTATGTTAAGGCTAGTCCCTTTCTTTCAAAGGCATGATTCCTATGTTATGATTCTATCCATATTTTCCATAACTTCCTTATGCCTAAAAGTTAGAAGTTCATGATTCTTAAAAGCTTCTTACGATACCAATGATGAGATGTTTTCTATGATGAACATGATGATGATGATTTTAATGCTAGAAATTCCAAAGCTTATGGTTGCAAAGCTATTATGAGATGGTTGAGCTTATTCTATGATTTTTCTTGATTTCACTCATTGTTATGATCTCACCTTATGTTACTTGTTCTTTCGAGGTGAGATGTAGTGATGATGTTTGTTCCATAATGTAAATCGGAGGTCACCAACCTTACGTCACTCCGATAGAGTTGTAGCTTTTAATTGGGCTCTCATGCATGTTTTATGGATATGTATGCGTATGATTACATCGGGCCTAGTTGGCCGGGCAGACATCACTACGGAGGGCGTAGTGTGCAACTTATGGATAATGATAATAACACCGTGCCTTTATGGTCGGGCAGACACCACTAGTGGGCAGCATGATGGTTACCCCGGACGCTAGCTAATGATGATTACACCGCACCTATATGGTCGGGCAGTTTATATATGTACATGTTATGATATTGTTTAAAGGTAAAAGTTAGCATGCATGGTTCCACCTTAAGAGCGATCGATTCTGGTGTTATCTCTTTATCTCATGTTTCTTTATTTCTTTATTATGTTATTATTCATGCCTTACATACTCAGTACATTATTCGTACTGACGAACCTTCTTTTGTGGACGTTGTTCATGCCGCGGGGTAGACAGGGAGACAATCCAGATCCCTAGGAGCTTTATCAGCAGATATACAGGAGCACTCCACTATTCCGGAGCTACAGTTTATTGGTATATTCTTTTGTGTGCATTTTAGGGGCATGGCAGGGTCCTGTCCCGTCCTTATGATTTTCAGCATTCCAGTTAGAGGCTCGTAGACATGTGTGGATAGTAGATGTTTCATGACCTTGTTAGTATATATGTTATATATCATTTTGTAGCCTTGTAGGCTTGTTTATATATATAGTTGAGGTGGAATCGAAGATTACTTCATAATGAGTTTTATCTTGAGAATGGCATTTATTCAAGTTGAGCATTTGATAATTAGAAAAGTGGTTCACCGAGATAGATTAGATGTAGTATGACAAGTGGTGCTCAGTAGGCTAGCTCGGGTACCCGTCATGGCCCTCTGGCTGGGTCGTGACAGTATCATCAGGATTCCTTTTCTAATAACGTGCTCTGATTTCAGCGATGCTTGTGACGAAGAGAGCTTCGCCCGGCCGCAGTGGGCAAGGCTATTACGTATGAGGGCACCACGGTGCCACGGTGGGGCGTGTGGTGAGTCCTAAAGTGAGGCCCTATCTCGATCTTCTAAAAACCCTTCTGCTCAAGAGGGGCTGCAGCTACAACACCTGTCACGACCCAACTTGAGGGCCGCGACGAGCACCGGGTGCTAGCCCACCCGGGCACCCCCTTAACATACTTATACGTCACATTCTAGGTGAGCCACATCATTATATCATGCTTTTCATTCGTCATCATTCTAATCACATTGGGCAATAACACATCTATATCATCAGTCACATCTGTGCCCATATAAATGTACATGCGCCGACAAGGCGATCAAAACAACATCCCAAAAATATAGGCCGACAAGGCCGAACATATCTAACCATATACACAACGTCTACGAGCCTCTAAGAAGGGTACATCATATCATATCATACGG
The DNA here is from genome assembly GCF_029784015.1 of Lycium ferocissimum. Classification (NCBI taxonomy): domain Eukaryota; kingdom Viridiplantae; phylum Streptophyta; class Magnoliopsida; order Solanales; family Solanaceae; genus Lycium; species Lycium ferocissimum. The sequence goes on along the minus strand of NC_081351.1, from coordinate 3,468,083 downwards.
GATAAACAGACCCCGCCGTGCCCACGAATATATACACAAAAGAATCTATACTCAAAAGCTACGCCTCCGAATGAATGGAGCTCGCTATGAGTCCCCGAGATAGTACAAAATGCATGGATCAAGTCCGTCTCCCCCGGCCACCGCGGCGGCATGACGTCCACAACAAAAAAGGACATCGTTACGGGCAACGTACTCAGTGCATTAGTAAAGCATGATCGGTGATCAATATGGAAGCATGATGGATAACATATGAAATAACATAGCTGGGAGATAATAGCATCATCATCATGGCACTTACCTGCTTTCCATAGGGACGTTCCATTTCTATTTCGTACTCGTGTACATACATTTGTATTCTTGCTCATTTACCTTTCGTATCTACTTTCATATTCGTATTCATGTCTCCTTTCATACTCATGCTCATATCATATACATTGCACATTCATAGCTCTTACTTGGCACTTACATATTCTCAACATATTTGCACTTTAATTGTTATCGTGTACATAGCATAGTCGTACTCATATAGATGTCATACATATAGCTTATTCGTACTCATATGGATTTCATACATATAGCTTATTCGTACTCATATAGATGTCATATACATAGCATAATTGTACTCTTATAGATGTCATATACATAGCATTTATATAGCATACCCGACCACGAAGGTTCGGCGTTTCACGTACCTAGCCCTACCAAGGCTCAGTACCTGGCCCTACCAAGGCTCAGGGTTGTCCGTACAGCACCCAGCGGCGCGCGCGCGCGTTATATATAGATATACACATATCCATTATACTCTACCCGGCTACAAGCTCGGTGTTCACAATAGCCTCTCATGGCATACATACATATATACATATACATACTTATCATATTCTACTCCGGCCGTATGTTTCCTGGGTTCACAATAGCCTCTCATTGGCATACATACACATGCTCATATCTATCTTTAGTCTTGTTACCGTCGTCATTCAATACCTTCTATCCCAGAGTATTACCTCGCCGTACGAGGAGCTTAGTACAATCGTATCATTTGAACATCAAGCTTAATAGCTTCTCCTAGGATCATTGTGAGAGTATCATGAACTCATACGAAGATGGACATTTGGCCAAAGAACCATGCCTTATGAAAGAAGCGGTTAGCTTCATATACCTTTCGTGCAACTACTCTATCACTTCGAGCGTTCTTCTTCAAAGCTCACGTTCTACCTTCATTCAAGTGCATACTCATATATTAGGATGGATAGCGTTTAGCACTTATGACTAATTCTAGAGAAAATCGGACAAAGATCTCTTTATTTATACGACTTTCCTCGTATTACATATCAACTCCCAAACATCAATAACAACATTCACATTACCATCGCAATAGCTTTTAGTCATCTACATTACTCTTACTTCACAACTCTCTTCACTCTATCCATATTCATAGTCATATCTCGTCAATACGTTCATTCACATACAATGTCGATTCCCATACTCTCAATATCATTTATAACATGATTTATATTCATAAAGCATCAAGAGCCATCATTCGTTCCAAACGTTTACTCAAAAAGTTATTAATGCTATTCATACATTCATGACCCATTGCTTGTATTCTTTTGTAATCCAAGGTTTCACTTCAAAACTTTAAAACTGGAAA
>NC_081351.1:3424325-3466332 GCF_029784015.1 Lycium ferocissimum | reverse complement strand
AACAAATTAAAATTTCCCCGGGATCTACGATTTAAAAAATACGTTTCACGAAGTTCGGAAGTGTAAGGTATGATCTCAGAATACAGATGGCCATCTAAGGTCATAGCTTGTGGTTGCATGAGTCTGTGGATGAGAAGTTTCTAGAAATTTCTGGAAATGATCTGTGAGGTCATCTGCGACTGTAGATGAGCATCTGCGACGCAGATGCCAACACAGATCAAAGTCGATGGCAATCTTTTTTTATATCTATTTTGTATTCTCCTCATTTTATCTCATTTTCCTCATTTCCCCTGACCTCAAACACCTCTAGAAACCCTCTCCAACAGAACTAATCAATCCCTAAGTGAAATCAAGGATTTAAAGAAAAGATCTAGTGCCTAAAGTTTCCAAAGTGTTGTTGAAGCTTGTTTCTCCTCTTTGTACTAGCTTTGGAGGATATTTCAAGGTGAAGTAATCTTGGAATTGAAGTGTTCTTGAGTTCTTCTTATTTCATGTTTATGAGTTTATATGATGGTTATACTAGATTTAGAGGGAAAGAAGTTGGAGGAAAGGTTCAAATATGAACTTGAGTTTATGTTGAGTTGTATCTATTTTGAGCCATGAGTGTTAATGTGTTTTTGACATAAAATATTTTTGTATGAATAGTAGTTTATGTTGAGATTGTGTTGAGGTTGTTATACTTGGCATATTTGAAAGAAGATGGTGTATAGGTGTCGTATGCGAAGCGTATATCGGACTGTTAATCATATGAGCTTAAAGAGTATTATATGAGGTTATTGTGTTGATTGTTGGATGTTGGATGTGTTGTGATGGTTAAGGAATAGGGGAAATGCTGCCCGTTTCATTTTAGAATCGATTTATCGTTTGATATACGTGATATATTAGTAACATCTACGCTTGTGATTGCCTTCCTTGTTATAGGAATGGCGTACTACTTCGATGACTTCATTGTGGGATTGTGTTGATGACTTGAGGTATGTTAAGACTAACTTTCTTTCTTTTGGCGTGATCCATATGAACAAAACACAAACATAACGCTACTCCATAATGATTTTGTTCCTAGCAGCTAAGGATGTTCCATGTTGATTCATGTTCTGGTAATGTTGTTCTTAGCAAGCTCCTCTTCAAATTTAGTGTGGTTCATAGAGTCACTTGTTGATGAAAGTGCTATCTCATAACGATGTTCGGAGGTGTAACAACCTTATGTCACTCCTATATATATATATATATATATTGTTATATATACGCGTATACTTATATTATATCTATATGGGTTATGGGGAAGGTCACGGCATTATATACGCACTACCACCTGATGAGCTGGTCATTTGATAATGATTATGCCCACAGAGGCCGATATGATATGATGGGATGCCCGAAGGCTTGACAGTGCGTTATATATGCATATATACGATTTATGCATATCATGCACATTTATTATGAAGGAGGCGTTCATATATATAGGTTGCATTCCTTTTATCCAATGTACTTTCATGTTTTCTTTATGTTACTTTCATGCCTTACATATTTAGTACTTTGTTTGTACTGATGCCCCTTTCACCTAGGGGACGCATTCCATGCCCGTGTGTTCGATAGACGGGGGTGACGAGCGCCGTGAAACCGCCATTCAATGATATCGGAGCACCCCACTTGTCCCGTAGCCGCTCGTATTTTGGTACGTTATATTTTTGTTGTACATATGGATATGGCGGGGCCCCGTCCCGACCTTATCATGTTATGCACGCTAGTAGAGCTTGTAGAACGGTTGTGGTACAATTAGACGCCATATGGTCCCCTCAGCCTATATTTTGTTGTATAGTTGTCTATGATGGCCTTGTCGGCTTGTACAATTTTGTCCAGCAGGGTTATATACGTATACCCTTTTGGGCTCGCTCCTTTTCGGTATGGTTCTGTTATGATCTAGCAAGTTGCCATCTGATGACCCTCCTGGTCCACTTTTGTTTATGATTATGATAGGGAAGCATGACTAGCGGTGCTCGGCAGGTAGGGCCCAGGTGCCGGTCATGGCCTCCTGGTTTGGATAGTGACAACGCAGGTCCAACTTACTGAAGACATGACCTTAGATAGGAGGTCATGCAGGACACGAATTTTGGTAGAAGGTTAGTAGGTAGTTAAGCGTTGTTCTACTTATCCTTTCATATTTATTTGTGGTAGTTATGGCTCTTTTTTTCTCAAACAACTTTTTCATGCTTTTTATAGTTCTAGTCTCTACGTACGTGCGTTGCACGAATATCCCAAGCCATGTATAACATAATTTGTACAAAAGATAGTAAAATTAAATATATTTATAATGCAATCCACACTGAAACTCTTACTGTAGTCAATAGTTGCTAGAATAAGCCACTCTGATTTCCAAAGCTTGGATGCTACTCTGAGGCCTCTCCCTGCCGTCCTCACTTATTTGAGCTGACTTCTTTTACATCTGAACTCGCTAAGTTATATACATAAGACCAATCTTTGAGAGAAAATTCATGTAATGAAATCATATTACCTATAGAAACATGGATACAAGTCGTATAGTGTGGATGGCGACATACATTAGATACATTTGTGTTACCTAGTTTCAGGGGCGGATCTAGGTAGAGGTCAGAGTGTTCATCCGAACCCCCTTCGCCGGAAAATTCCATTGTATTTGTAAGGTCAAATCTGAATATTATGGATATTATAACTATATAGAAGCATGGGTTTAAACCCATGCTTCGTCGTCCGTCCATTAAAAAAAAAAAAGGGTGGGCCCCATACTAAACAACACCAAACTATATATATATATATAAAAAGGAGAAAAAAAGTGGAACCCACCATTTCCAAACTCACGGAACAAGCAATATAAAAAAATAAAAAATAAAAAATAAAAAAATTGAATCCCATATTAAAAAAAACAAACAATGGAAATAGGGCAACAATACACAGATAGTCCCAATTTGGAAATGGGATCAAATGTTATTTATTTGGGCCGGTCCCAATTTTGGGCCGGTCATTTGCTTTTATTTCATTGTTGGACTTATTTTCTTTTATTTAAATAAATAAAAGTTTTAGATATTTAATTTAAAAAAAAAAAAAAAAAAAAAAAACAATGTCAAAAAAAAAGTGCAGATTTTGTATTTGTAGCAAACACTAATATAATAAAGTTTTAGATACGGAGCACAAACTACAATGTTGTATATATATATATATATATATATATATATATATATATAAAACAAAGGCAAACTAATAATGTCCCGAAAAAAAAAGTGCACCCCATATTAAAAAATCAAACAATATTCATGTAATTTCCAAAGTATCACATTAAGTCAATAATGATGGATTCATTGCCACATGCGTATCAATCCATTAGTGGGAGCAAATGAAATTATTGTACAACAAAAAACATGGATCCCATATTATTGCTTTTCTTCAAAAGGTTAAGTAGCCAAACTATATAATTTTCTTTCTTTTTTTATATTAGCCTGAGATCTAATCTAGATATTGAAATGTTGTATTTGCTATTCCACCATGTCATTTATTTGTTATGTTTACTAAAATAAATATACTTAAAATATTAATATTTTAAAATAAGATAGAATTTAATTAATTTTTCATTTTTATTCTTACTCTAATAAATGTGAAAAGAGATTAATGTCGTAAAAAAAATATATCAAATGTACATCAAATAATGAATAAGGTAAATTATTCAAATTATAATTCTAATCGACGTTTTCTTAAAAAACCATGCAAAAGACAATATGACAAGTAAAATGAGCTAAACCGAGAATATTTATCAAAAATTTAAAAATAGTATTTCTTCGTTCAAATAGAAAATCAATTTCTACTTTGTTTCGTTTTAAACATGTAAAATTAATTTAATAATTTGAATTAGAATTATCCAAATCAAAATTTGATAAAAAATAATAAGTATTTTACACCTTTAAATTAATCGAATTAAAATTGAAAGTATCAACCGATGCTTAAATATTGCTATTGTTTTATCTCAAAAGAGGAAAACGCTTTCCTTTTTAAACAAGTCTTCTCTTTTAAAAAATATTAATAAATTTTGCCGATTTTGTATTCGTAGCAAACATTAATATAATAAAGTTTTATATACGGAGCACAAACTACAATGTTATATTAATCGTGTTTTGAACATATATATATATATATATATATATATTAAACACATATTATACATACACAACTAGATACACTATAATCTAAAGTTTTGGGCCCGTGCGCAGCACGAGCATAAGCCGTCTAGTATATGTTATAATGAACCCCCTTAACGCATCTGAAAATCTTAGCTCAATGGTTAAGGGGGTTCAAACTTTCCTTCAAGGTCGCTGGTTCGATCTCGCCATGCAATGCTTTGTCGCTTTTTTTTTTTTTTTTCCTTGGGCTTTGGGTTTTCCACACAGCAGAGACAGAGATTGGGCTCAGTTTTTGGGCTCAAATTCCCCTAACGCAATGAAAAGCCTCATTATTTGTGGGCTCAATTTGCAGCTTTACTCTTCTACTTCCTTTTTCTTTTTCTTTTTTTTTGTTATTTTCTCTTCTATTCTATTTCTCCTTCTCAATTTTCCTTTGTTCAAATTTATTAGGCATATTCCTTTTTATTTTTTCCTTTTATTCTTCTTATCTTTATTGCTCATTTTGTTTCTACGTAACTCTCTTTCCATGTGGTAACTCGAAGAAACTCTTTAAAAAAACGATGAATTTGTATTAAAACTTGAAATTGAGATAGAATTATTTTTTAAAAATAAGGTTAATTATTTTTAATCGAATAAAGAAATTTAAAAATTGTGAAGATCTTTTAATCAAAACTGTTTAATTAAAGTTACTTTCTTTGGTTTCACGGTATTTCTTTCCTATTTTTTCTAATTCTATTCTCGAGAGAGGAAAACTTAACTAAACTAAACTTCTTTGATTTGTCTGTCATTTGTCTTTTCTTTTTTTTCTTTTTTTTCTCTTCAAATGAATAACCTAGTAAACTGAACTAAATGAACTCAAAAACCGGCGATGCCATTTAGTTAGCCTATGAATATGTATTATAATATTAGTAATCCAATCCCTACACCTTTTTAAAGAATCTTCGCGATTTTGAAAGTAATATATGATTGAATGACCGCTAATTCATAATTAAAAAAAATAAATAAAGTGGAATACTGCAAAGTAAAAGTGATAAAAACACAAGAAAATTTAAGAAGGCTCGATGGAGCAGGGTAAAAGTAAGAAAATATGCTAAACGGCGCATGATAAGGCAAGTTAAATTTAGCAGGTTAAGGTTAATCTTTCCCTTTCCCGCCCCACTTGTAGTTTTCGCGTGTGTGCTTCTTTATATTTTGAACCCCCTTAGCAAAATTCCTGGCTCCGCCACTGCCTAATTTAGGCAATCCAACAACAAAAACTTAATACCAAAATTTAAGTAAAATAAGAGGATGGCGATATCAAACTATAATTTTAAGCTTTACATATCTTTTCCTTGTGAACGATTGGCATTGTCGGTTGGCGTCATAACCATCATTCTTGACATGAGACTTGGGTTCATGTTCTTTTTTCCTCCTACAATTGATGATGATTTAATGAGATTCGATAATTTAAGGAACCTTACTGAACATAGATGACTTTGATGTTGCTGTGGAGCAACCAGAATTCATGCTTCAAACGAATATGAAGTTTGTAGTAAATTGAAGTTGGATTAGGACTACGTTCTTAGAGATATACTTTGGATTGAAATAAAACACCAATAATATAATAATTTTAAAGTAGCAGAATTTCACATTACCTTGTCTAGTATTATTGTTCGAGTAGAATTACATTGACGTAGTTGCCTGAATGGTTAGAAATTATAATCCCCAAGCAAATGGTTTTCTTTATTTATTTCTACTGTATTTCCTTGGAAAAGAATGATTAGGAAATTAAAGGGGTCCATTCATAATATGCATTTTATCGTTTACCTTTTTTCTTAATATATAATTATAATTTGTACTCTTTATCGGTTAGTCTCCAAAAGGATTGAAACTTGTGAAGAAGAGTTCCAATAAACTTCAATTTGTCAAATGTGATACGAATCCATGTGGAAAGGAATTTGAGTGGTTAGAATATTAGGCAAAATCGATCTCAGATATGACAATTTTATCCTCTACGGAATTGTTTCTTTAAAGTAGTAGTATTTTAGCGTTTGAAGAATATAAAAGTCAATCACTATTTTGAGCATATTTTAATCGATCAATATTTAGTGTTTTAATCATTAAAAAATATGACAAGACAAATATTCTATCGTGCATAGAACATTGTTGAGAAGAAAAATCCAATAATAATAATTTTCCTCATCTTACCTTGCTAGACGTAATTTGTGAAGCGCGTGGATTTGGATTTAAAAAAATCCTCAATTTTACTTTGTCATGTGACAATTTACACAAATTAAGTTACTAAAAGCTCCAACTCATTAAAATTGAAACTCCAAACAAAAATTAAAAGAAACCATCAAAGACAAATGGGTCCAAGTCAATACAAATTTGCTTTTGGTAAAATTAACAAAATGACTACCTTTTGGTAGTTTCCTATCATTTATAGCTACCTTTTAAAAATTACCATTTGTAGCTATGTTTTCCCAAATTAAGGTATTCGGATGTATTTGATGCTTATAAATACATAGTAATACAGTAAAAAATAAAACATATCCCTTGATTTAAGGCCATAACGGTGGGATCAATTAATTAGCTATTAACTGTTATTTTTTACCATACCCTTCCACAAAATCAGATTTTAGATTACTTTTCCATAACCATTTTCTATTCCTCCATCCAATCTTCAACATTCAAACATAAAAAATCAAAAATTCAAAATTTGAAAACATTCAATGACCAATATATTTGAAGTTTTCAATATTGATTTCGTTCTTGATTTACCCATGTATTTGATAGCATAACCAGGTATTTGAAGTTTTCAATCAAACCCCATGTATTTTATATTAAATCTCATGTATTTGTGTGAATAACAATTTGCATCACCCATGTATTTTATATTAAATCTCATGTATTTGTGTGAGTAACAATTTGCATCACCCATGTATTTTAGCGGTAATGCATTTGAAGTTTTCAATATTGATTTCATTTTGATTTACACATGTATTTGATAGCATAACCAATGTATTTGAAGTTACCAATCAAACCCCGTGTATTTTTATATTAAATCTCATGTATTTGTGTGAATAACAATTTGCATCACACATGTATTTGATGGATTAATTTGAACAAAATACACAAATATATAGAAAAGTTACAATGTATTTTCGTCACTCATGTATTTGAAACTAGATGAACTGATGGAATTAATTTGAACAAAATACACAGAAATATAGAAAAGCTTACATAAATACACCACCAACCACAATAATTGGTAGCTATATCATAGAACATACACAAATACATATATTTTTCATCTTCTCAAAACCCTAAAAAAACCCTAGCCACAGATCAAATGCAACTCAGTCCAAATTTATGAGCAAGACGGTCCACAACCCAAAAGTCTTGGCATTTACAAATACAACTTGCCCACAATGGGAGATAAGCCCATGAACCATAATGAATGATCATTCTAGTTGGAACATCATTCACATAAAAAAGAAAATGGAAAGGTTAATTGCCTTCTTATGTTTAAGTTGTCCACAAAGCTTGAAATCGTGGAAACCAAAAAAAAATTGAGAGAGGGGCGGCCGCGACTCGTGGTAGTGGTGGTTGATAGAAGGAGAGAGAGAATTTTTTAGGGATTTGAGAAATGAAAAATCTGAAATGGGTAATGAGTGAGAATAGAGAAAGTCAAAAATTTATGAAAAAGGAGAGAGAATGGTAATGTATATTAAGTGATTAATATTGTTACTATTAAAAGGGGGATATGGGATTGGGGGTGCTAAATTTTAGGTGTATTTGTACACCAGTAACTGAAAGTTACTGTGTAGCTATATTAGTTAAATTCAAAAAGTATTTAGTTATTATTAGTAATTAAAACAAAAGGTAGTTAATATCACTAATTATGTACTAAAAGTAGCTATAACACGTAATTTTTCCTCTTTTTTATCCCACATAATACATGTCATCTCACGAATGAGAGATTTAAACCCCACCCCAAATTCAATCCTAAGTATCTAAAAAGAATAGGATATAATTATTTTCATAATCCTTCTCCAACTAAACCGCACAATCCAAATGACTCTATATGAGCTATTTTATATTATTTTGCTTAAAATATTTATTACATGAGGGGAAGGAAAAGGGAAAAGATGCTAATAGTAGAATTTAAAGTCATGAATATGAAAATACTCAGCAATAAGTAGACAGCCACGCGAAAGCTCTTACATAGTTTTCCAGTTTCCTTTCAATATTCTCCTTTTATCAATTATATTTCATTCATGAATACTTAACCTAAAAATATAATAATGCATCACCAATAAATAATCTGCAATCATGTAATTTAGAATCAAGAGGATACTATTTTTATCAAAATGATATGTTAATTCAACACTAAAAGGTTTTCCAGCTGAATTTATAAATTTGGTTATTTTCACTGTGTTATTAATATTTTCTAGAGAAGCACGATTTATAGGCACGGTAGACCTTCTTTAAAGCTCGATCTTTTGCACAATATGTCAGATAAAATATATAACTTGGTACATTCAATGTGATTATTCAGGGATTCTTTGCTGCAGTAATATGTTTATGCTCCTGTCTTTGACAGAGCAAAGGAAACTTCTGGAAAAAAAAATAGTATCCAATAATGCAAACACGCAAGAAAATAATTAAATTCCAACATTATCTTAGACATTGATGTTTGTGCAGTCAAATCAATGAGTTAGCAGCAATCGCTTAATATATTTTGTACAGTTTATTATTGATTTTTTGAACGTCTTGCCGGCATCTAAAACCTTCAAATTAATGAGGAAGACAAGCTAAAAAGTAAGCGAACTGAAAATCCAATATCACGGGCACAAAACAACAATAAACTACAAAAAGCATCAACAATCAAGAAGATCAAATAGAGCCTAAAACCAGCAATTAAAGCTATAAATATGAATTCTGTCTCCCAAAATAGCTAAAATCATAAATCTAGCAGTTCTTTATAATTTAGCATAGTTTCTTTCACAATCATCTATGCGGAAGATTTGTACCTTGTTTTTCTAGTTGGACCTTTTTTATAGTTTGCACAAATAGAGAGTACTCCTGGTATACTTAGGATTCCAACTAAGATTGATTTTATTGAATACTAATAAATGTATAATTAATTCTAATTTGGCCGGATCAGCAGAACCTACTTAAACTTAAAGTCAATTTTATATGTGGAATTCAACTCAAGTCTTATTTATTTGTTAGGCAAAAGATATAAATTTTACAATTTTATCCTTTATAGAATTCTTTTTCTTACAGGAAAAACTATTTATAAAAGGATATAAAAATCGATCAACATTTAGAAAATATTTTCGTCGTTCAATATTTACTAGTGAAAATTATTCGTGCTTTTAATATATGTAAATTTTATCATGGCTTTTTACTCTTCCCCGGACACTTTGCGTTGTCGTTGTTGCTGCTTGTTTGAGCTGTTTTTGTAGGAAAAAACTAATTCTCTAAATTTTCAAACTCAATTTTCCAAGTCTTCCAATAGAATTCAATTCTTCTTGGTTTTAAAAGACTTTATTTGTTAACTGATTTATGTATCGGATTCCAATCACCCACGGTTGGGAATTAATGATTGGCTCTAAAGATTTTTGAATTTGTTCATAATGATCAAATTCTATCTAGTCTTGGTGGACGGTTGGGAATTAATGATTGGCTCTAAAGATTTTTGAATTTGTTCATAATGATCAAATTCTATCTAGTCTTGTTTCCACCTTTCCGGTCATTCTCGATACTATTTTCGTGTAATCCTGTTGGGTGAGGGAGAACTAGCAAAATGAGAAATTATATAGAAGATTTATTTATGTCCTGTCACTCAACATCCACTGAAGCTGCAATTACACATTAAATTGCATATTCATACAGTGCCGAACCCTGAAAGGCTGCTACTCCCACCAGGATTTCTAAATCCTTCCAAGAATGAATACCTAAACTTTTACAAAAAATAAAGGCTTTCAAGCATTGCCACCAGATAGTGTTGGTTCATCTGGCAGGGGCAGTTCCTCTAATCAGTAGCCTTCATTCATTCACCTAGTATCCGTATCCTGAAAAGAAAATGAATCACGAATATCAGTTAACATGTTGAGCTTAGCGCGCTATAAATTGTCAAGCTGAAAGAAAATGTCAAGCAATGAAAGCAATTGTGAAATCAAATTCAAGGAGATACCTGAGTTGTCCATTGGGCTGCCAGCAACTGCTGGTTCAGGCTCCTTGATTTCAACAACCACACAATCGGACATCAAGAATGTCTTCGCCACAGATGCGGCGTGCTCTAGACAACATCTCACCACCTGAGCAGGGCACATAGACATGTCAGCTTACAGAAAAAACAACCAAATAAAGAAAGATAGTAGAGACATTTTCTGGTGATTCATGTCATCAAAATCAACTAGAGTCTCTCAATTGTGGAAAACTACCCCGTGTTCTCCAAAACCTTCCAACCAAACACTTCTACGCATCCCAAACAGGATTAGAAAAGTAAAAGAGACGCGAAAAGTGCAAAATACATCTGTGATTTCATGTGCTTATTGCCTCTACTGAGGCTTCAAGTAATGACGAGCTTTGACACATGTCAGAGAACAGACAATTCCAGACTGATATCTGAACTCTGATTTCAAACCACAATTCACCTTGACAAGTCCCAGAGAGCAGATAATTACTCCATCTGTTTCAATTTACTCGTCTTACTTTCCTTCTTAATCTGTTTAAAAAAGAATCTCTCTTTCCTTTTAGCAGCTATTTAATTTCAACTTTCCATATGACATGTTTAAGACCACATGATTAAAAGGCATTTTTGTACATTCCACACACTTAATTTAAGCCCACAAGATTCAAAAGTCTTTACTTTCTTAAACTCTGTGCCAAAATTGAGACGGTTGGGAGTGTAAATTAATTTCTGGTGAACCACAAGCATGAGCTGTATGTCAAAAGTTTCCGTCCAAACTAAAGTATCCCTATAATATAGCCTAAATCTATAACCCAAACTCATGTTAAGGCTCAATTTTCAAGGACACTTTTGAATATTTTTAGACACGTCCCTAGGAACCAAGACGGACAACTGCAAAGAGAACCGTCACAACCCACACACCAAATCCATTCAGGGGATCCCTAGGAAACACAGCATATAGCCATATGTGTTGGGCCACATTCTCAGTGACTCATAATGCAAATCTAGAAAATCTAACCTTTGTTGGATCAATGATGCCAGCAGCCATTAAGTCTTCATATTGGCCAGTTGCAGCATTGTATCCAAATTTTACATTGTCACTTGAGAGCACCTGAAAGGCAAATAAGAATTTTAAATATGAAAATTAAAAACCAATCAACAATGTTAATACAAAAGTAACTCAAGCACGAGGCTTTTTCCATGGGTAACATTATGGTCAACTTTTTTTCACCTAATCACCAGAGCATTTTTATTTACCTTCTCACTGACAACGCTTCCATTAACACCAGCATTTTTAGCAATCAATTTCAATGGGTAGCTCAATGCTCTTTTGACAATATCAGCTCCAACCTGCAAGTAAAATAAATGATATTACAATGACTGTCAATTGGTTTTGAACCCCAAGACAAATTTCTTTTTAGTTTTATGTCTCTTTGCAAGAGATTTTTAATTTTAAAGATAACGAGTTTGAAAAAAGCACACGAGATCTTTGCAGATCATTTTCTTCTATAAAAATTTTAAAAGAAATGTTAACCGATTTCCTCAACGACTGCCTATGAACCCACAACAAAATGAACTTCACACTGCCACAAACTTGCCTTCTCCTCATCATTTGCAAGGGTCTCCTTGATGGCATCAACTTTGGCTGCAAGTCTGAGGAGTGTGCACCCTCCTCCAACAACAATACCTTCCTCAACAGCTGCCTGAAAGCAAGAGCAAACATCATCAGAACTTGGATCCTCATGTTGCAAGTCATTCATCAAAACATTTAAAATTATAGGACAGAGACCTAATTAAATGACTACAAAACCAGCTTTACCTTTGTTGCATTGAGAGCATCTTCCACTCTAAGTTTCTTCTCTTTCAACTCAGTTTCAGTTTGTGCTCCGACCTTCAACATTCAATTAAAGCATCAACAAAGTTTAGCTATACTTTATACCAACTCAACAAACCAAAATTCTTAATATTGGACCGGAAGTTACCTGTATGACAGCCACACCTCCTGATAATTTAGCAATTCTTTCTTGAAGTTTTTCCTTTTCATAATCTTGATCAGCAGCCTGCTTGGAATTCCCAAACTATATGAAACTGAATCGTGACAAGCAATGTTACCAAAATACCAAAAAAACACTCACCTCTATCAGGTTTTTAATCTGCGCAACACGCTTATTGACTGCTTCCTGAGTGCTACCATCACCAACAATTGTAGTGGAATCCTTAGATAGCACCACTTTAGCAGCAATGCCTAGAACTTCCTTGTCAGCCTTGTCTAAGGTGAGACCGAGTTCCTCCCTAATCACAGTGCCTACAGATTACAGGGAGAAATTAATGTTAGCTATCACCATCTCCAGTTTTGGGTTATCGGGAGTTCCAACAGGTACAAGGATCAGAAGTGAAGATGCAGAATTGAAACAACTAGAAATCTAAGCAAGAGATACCTCCGGTAAGGGTTGCTATGTCATCAAGATATTGGCTTTTTCGCTCACCAAAACCAGGAGCTTTAAGGGCGGCAACCTTTAAGGCACCTCTAAGCTTATTGACAACAAGTGTTGCTAGAGCTTCTTGCTCAATATCTTCAGCAATAATTAAAATTGGGTAACCATTTCTGATAGCATCTTCCAGGACATTAACAAGATCTCTTGCATTTGTTATCTTTTTATCAACCAGTAGTAACTGCATTTCAGAATGCCTAAATCAGTAATAGGCACACTATGCATTCAAAAAGGCACATGAACAAACATCTTAAGCTTTACAATCGAAGACTAGAAAGAAGACTCCCACCTTACAGTTCTCATATTCAACGGTCATTTTCTCACTATCAGTAACAAAGTAAGGAGAGATGTAACCACGGTCGAATTGCATTCCTTCAACCACACGGAGACTGTTTTCAGCACTTTTTCCCTCTTCTAGTGTCACAACACCTTTTCTTCCAACCTTGCTCATGGCTTCAGCAATCATACTCCCTACTTCATAGTTGTTCCCAGCACTTACTGCAGCCACGTCTGCTAGTTCATTGTCTTCCACCTGAAACACAGACTTGGTCAGTACATCTCATCCACCAAAAAATAGCATATTGAGACACAGCCTATTACCTAACAGCACAAAACTAAAACATCCAGATCATTGCATTCGATCTAAAGACCCATTGATGAATATAATTACCTCTTTGGACATTTTCTTCAACTCAGCTACTAATGCTTTTGCAGTCTTCTCAATTCCTCTGGTGATCAGGACAGGGTTTGCACCAGCTGCAACCACCTGCTTACACAATCTTAGTTGGTACGGAAAATATTATAGAAGATTAAACACATTGAAACATGTCAGCACCATATGTATTTCAAAATATACCTTGACACCTTCAGCAATAAGGCCCTGGGCTAGCACAACAGATGTTGTAGTCCCATCCCCAGCCAGGTCATTGGTTTTGGCAGCAGCTTGTCTCACTAGTTTCGCACCGATGTTTTCTACTGCATCCTCTAATTCAACCTAATAGAAATATAAGAGCAATTTGATCAAGTACTAGCAACGAGTTAAACACACACGAGCAATGAAGAATGTAAGGACATTCTTCAGTTATCTGAAAGTCAACATAAGGTTTTACATGAATAAAAAACATAGCAATTGAAGCAGCTAGAGTGTAAAAAAAGTGTCAAGTGTTAAAATTAACACACCTCTCTGGCGACGGTAACTCCATCATTAACGATTTTTGGAGCACCATACTTGCTCTCGAGGACAACATTTCTTCCTTTTGGGCCAAGAGTAACTCCAACTAGATCAGCAAGTTTGTTCACACCAATCTATGACATCATGCAAATCAAGCATTCAACAACGCGTCCAACAAATGAGTATATGCAATAAAGCTAGTTGATAATTTTAGTCAAAATTATCACCTGCAGCTTCTTGATAGCTGACCCATCCTTGTTGAAGTACAACTCCTTCGCTGCAGCCGAAATTTTCGGACTGCGGTTCTTTCTAAGTACAACATTTCTTTTGCTCCCGAAAGAGGTGGAAGATATATTAGCAACAGACGAAAGCTTGTTTGAAGAAGTGCTAGGAGCAGCCAAGGGTCCTGCTGAGGACATACCAGCAAAAGTAGATGCCATCTATCCCTAAAAAAATTCATTATATGATTAGACAACAAACAAACAAAATTAACACCAACCTATCCTAGTGAATACAGCATTCAACAGCACAGAAACTAGTCTAGATTCAGAAATACCAAACAATGAGCTTGGCTATGAAATTGTACTATGGGAATCAAAGATGAAAGAGCAGTCTCCAGGGAGGTTAGTCTTGTCATGTTTGTGTCTTTCTTTTTGATGATTATTTTCTAAGTAGGAAAATATCCTTATTTATATTGCTCTACCTTTAGGGCACCATTGACATCCCCCAAAAGTATCCTGTCCCAGAGTGTGATATATGGTTCATCAAGTTTTGATGTGATTCTATAGCTGCTGCTTTGTAATCGAAATCACATAAAATCTTGATGAACCATATATCACACTAAAGGATACTTTAGGAGGATGTCAACAGTGCCCTAAACGTAGAGCAATATAAATAAGGAAATTTTCCTATTTATAGAATTTCATTGTCAACACTCTATGAGTGTTTCCAGCAAGTGAATCAGTTGAGTGACTAAACAAATACTCATCAACCATACAAATCTATAACCGCATTGAAACAAAAAACTAATAATAGCACTCTTAGTCCTTCCTCACATATATACATGCGCTCTTTGTGGTTGCAAAATATGAACCAATCAATACATCTCCTTATCCTTAATAGAAACACTTTTTAACTTAAATTGGGTTCAACTTTTTTTATCATACAAATTAAAGAAAAGCTTCAGAAAAATTGTTACTCTTAGAGAACTCATCCAACCTCACCTATATACATTCTTTTTCTTTATCATTACAAAACATCAACCAATAAATACAAAGTCCCAGTAAATTACATCTCCTTATCCTAATAAAAAACCTTCTTATCTTACATTTGGTCCAACCTTAATAATTATCCAAATCAAAGAAAAACTTCAGAAATTAAAAAAAAAAAAAAAAAAAAAAAAATTTTTTCTGGTCGTTGCAAAATATCAACCAATAAATACAAAAGCCCAGTAAACTATATCTCCTTATCCTAATACAAACACTTCTTAACTTAAATTGGATCCAACATTTATTATCCAAATTAAGGAAAAACTTCAAAAAATAAAAAATTAATTAAGTAGCAACACGGAGTGGCGGAGCTACATCTCCGATAGAACCCAGTAACTTTGGCTCAAATCTGATATTAGTATTTAATAATCCACTAAATACATATAATTAACTTATCAACAACCAAAGTAAGCTGCTTTTTCTATAATTCAGAACTCATAAACTCAAAATCCTATCTCCGCTCCGCCTCTAAGTCAACAAAAACCAAATTGCACAAAAAAAGCCATTATTATTGCTAGTAGTACTATAAGTAAAAAGTCACCGAGAATAGCAAAGATATACAACAACATAGCCAGTGTAATCACACAAGTGGGGTCTAGGGAGAGTAGTATGTACGCAGACCTTACCCTACCTCGTGGAGGCAGAGAGGTCGTAGCAAATAAAAGTAGTTATGAGGAAAAAAAATACAACAGTGAATAAAACAGGACAATTAATAAGGAAAGCAGTACAGAGCAAGAACACCACATAGATCCAAATTAAGGAAACAAGACACGAATAACAGAAAAAATGCTACTATTATCTCAACAACAGTAACTAACAACCACCAAGAATAGAAGAGTTCAGAAATTTGTTGGGCGGAGTTTACCTTGAAAAAATGAGTGGAGAGTAGGGTTTTACTATAGTATAGCGGAAGAAGTAGGTGAAGTGTGGTTTATCTTCTTTTTTTCTTGGAGAATGAAAATGCTATGTAGATACGATTAGGTTATATAATGAAACCAAACCAAAAGGGTATGAAAGAGTCTTGAACATACGGTCATTGTTGCTCTTGAACCGTCTAATCAATCTCAGCCGTTGAATGTTTTGCACCTACGTCCTTAACATTCACAAACTGTTGTTTTGTTTGTCCTCTTTTGGAATACTCTAGAAGTTTTTGTATCACAATTATTTACTCAGATCCCCCCTTATACAATGTGAAAAGTTGCAATTTGGTTCTCTTACTTTTGAACTTGCGTTGTTATCCATCGATTTGGAATCTAAAATTTTAACTTAACAACGTCAAAATCAATGCAACCTACCTATAAACAGTGTTAAAATGGAGGTCATCGCAAATTTGTAGCTTTTTTCAACTCCTTTTTGACTAAAAAATATATGTTTGGTTATACATGATAGTGTCATGCAATGATGTTGCGGCAAGCAAAGGGAGTAGCACAATTCTGTTAAGAAGTTAGGACTAGTTAAATTTAAGTATTCGCGAAAACCAGGAATATTTGGTGGTTAAGTAAAAAATAGAATAAATAAACACATTTATATGTATAATATTAACTTTTCATAAATAATTAAAGATATTTTATACCTTTTAATTATTAATTTAATTTTGGTCTACGTATTTTTAGGCCATGTCTTAAAGAATATGTCAAATCGTTAATTACTATCTCTTTTCATTTTACATTGCCACTGTGACGTAATTCCCACATTATGCAAGAAAGTAGTTTAGTTCCTATTTTAGACTAATTTTCATTTAAGTCTTCAAAGTTCTAGAATGTGTTAGTATATAAAAACCTATGTAATTGTGGGATATATTTAAAGAAAATATTATTTTCTTGTCTCTATTTCTCTTTCTCTCCCTCTCCTTTTCCGTCTCTTCTTTTTTTTTCTCTATTTTCTCCATTGTTGATTTCACCTGAGCTTTTCATATTGTAACAAATGATATTAGAGGCAAAGATTCTCGACTTACATTTTGCTGCCATGACTAATTTTCAAGTTTAGCAATAATGAGCCATATCCATATGCTTATCACTATTCGAATGGTGTTGTTAATTTTGTTGAATGTTAAAATGGATTTTAACCAAATCAATATTTGAAAAAAAAAAAAAAAAGGATGGTTATGTATGGTAGTTAATTTTTCTCTCCAATTTGAAGTTGAGTTTTTCAAATTTGAAAAATTGATTTTAACCACTTTTCAAATAAAAAAAATTCCTCACAAAAAATAAACTTCAATCATTTTTTCAAGTGAAGTGCATGTTCAACTACAACTTCAATTTTTAAATATTGGTTTTTAACTTAACTTAGAATTCTTTTTTGCAAATATAACCAAATTCATGTCCAAATGCCTACTAAACCACTAAAGTTGTATTATTCGCCTTTTATCCAAATCAGTATTTGAAAAAAGAAGAAGATGGAACTCATTTCTGAATGTCAAACTCAAAATTTACCAAGGCAATTACGAAAATCAAACTTTTATTTTGGTTAACTGAAAATTATATCATAACTACAGCGCAAACTACATATTTGTAAGAACATTGCTCCTTATTTGTTCGTTAGATGTGTCCAGCACATCAATATTATAGTTTGATATGTATCTGCCAAACGTAGCTTCTGGAATGTCCGCCAAAACTGCATAATTGCAAATACTAGAGGAAATACCAAAATTTTAAGATAAATAAAATAGTTTTTCCTCGCCCTTTTTTTTGGCTTATTGTGCTCCATGCATGTGTGTCTGACATCACGATTCCCCATAACTGCATTGATGACCTAAATTTAAAGATTAGTAAACTATAAGTTAGATGTCTGTGTTTAGTATGTGCATTACTTTTATGGAGTTTGAGGTAATATCAATTGAGATAAAATTGTGTTGTAAACCTATCTTAAGTCTGATAGCAAGTATTTTAGTAAGGGTGTTAACATCTGGAGATTTTTATGAAACCAAGGATACAATTTTCAATATTGTTTATGATTTACTCCCTTTATTCCCTGTACTTCTAGATTGCCTAGACATGAACCGTTAATGTTAAGTTTGTAGGTACCACTATCTGGAGCTTCCATTTTAACATTAGTGTGGATTCTCTTGATGCTACATTGATCTCTACTGATGAGTTGGATGAATTTTGTACCCTTGGTCATATTATCTAGGAAAGAGATAGTTTTTTTTTTTTTTAAATTATGGTTCCTTCACGCGTTTCAATTGTTGTTCTCAAATGTCAGAGCATTCACCATGGGCTAGCTGGTTAGTGCAATTGTTGGTCACAGATGCCCAATAGTCCCTATTGCAGTTGTTGGTCACAGTGCCCAATAGTTCATGACATTATGGCATTCATAAAATCGTTACATCCCGCACTTTTGTACGGGGGATTCGTCGTGAATAAGTTGACCTAAGTCCAAGGAAAGAATCAACTTGAGAATTAAATAAAAGCAATCATATTGGACTTATAGGAGTTGCAAAATTTTCAGAAATGATAAGCTCGTTGTACTCCCTCTCATCGCGTTACGTCGATTGCATCATAAGGGGATTAATGTAAGTTAGGATGAGTTGTCAGAGCCTTATATCTTTCAAAGATATGCATGATATACATATATTTTCTTTTAGGGCCGGCCACTTGATCGAGACAAGATGATGTCCTGGTCGCTTGGTCGCCGAGACATTATTGCTCGGCCGACGGCCGCCTCGTAGATTATTGCCTGGCCCTATGGTCAGTGAGATTTTATAGTTGCCTGATCACTTGGTCAGTGAGATGTATGATATTATTTTATTGCATTTTGATGTGAGACAGATCATGTGAGTTATTTCAGGGCATTCCTTGGCCTCCAAATTACTATGCTTTCAGTTCTAGTTTCAGTTATTCTATTGCCTTACATACTCGGTACATTATTTCGTACTGACATCCCTTTTGTCCGGGGAGCTGTGTTCATGCCTGTAGGTGTTAATGACGTACATATAGTACCTCCCACGCGGGCGAAACCGTACATCGACCGATTGGGCGAGCTCACTTATCCGGAGTTACTGTGCCTAGTTTGGAGTCCTTTTGTGTATACGTACACGACGGGTGCCCGTGGCCCGTCCCGCCATGATAAAGTTGTTTACTCTTTAGAGGCTTCGTGACGAGTCTTGTATAAAGTATGTTAGTCCAGGCCTTCGCTGCCCTTGTACTTATTCATTTTGGTACTGTTGGTTGATAGCGGCCTTGTTGGCCTACACAGCATGTATATATATGTTTTGGGTGTGTGTGCCCTTTCAAATATGATAGCTAGCATTTACAAATGTCAGAATGCGGCCTTGTTAGTATTTTCTGTTTACAGGTAGGCCTTGTTGGCCTAAGTTGAGGGTTACCTATCCCCGAGTTGCGGTGTTCGCAGTAGTTCGCTCGGGGCGAGCGTGGCACTGTGCGCCGGCCACACCTCTCCTTATTTGGGGCGTGAAAAACTTGATATCGAGCAGGTGTCCGTCCTAGGAGTCTACAAGTCGTGTCTGTAAGAGTTTTGTTTATATATGTGTTGTGCACCACATTATATAAACAGGAGGCTACATGGCATTTAGGATGGTTACCTTCCTTCTTGTCCTAGATCGTGTGATTGAGCGGAGTTGTAAGAGTTGAGTTGTAAGAGTTCTTTCTATAACCCTTATCGTGTTTGTGATTACAACGATGCCTTCTTCCAGCAGAGCTATGACTAGTTGGGTGATTGAGGATGAGTTGAGAGGGGATGCGAGTAGTACGCCCCTATTGGAGACAGACCACAGAGGATGAAGTGAGTGAGTCGCCTTTCGTGTATCTTCGACTACGATAGTACCCGCAGGGTCGAGGGAAGTTCCCGTAACAATGCGGCTTCTACTACCGGCTCCATCTGATGAGGATGTTAGGAGAGTGGTGCAAGTGCTGATTTAGTTTCAGGGCCTCCTAAGCATGGCACCATCCCAAAGTATCTTATGTTGACAGCCCCCATGAAGGGTCAGGCAGTTCACAACCTTAGGAGATTTTCGGTTAGGGATCACCTATGGTTACATGATTTGAATCAGCTGAGGATGATGAGAGGGCTAAGAGGGCCAAGGTAGTTAGTGAGTACAGTGAGTAACAGTGTGGCAATGAGCTACGGTGGTATGATCCCCAGGCTGGACCTTCACGATAGATTGTGCATGATCAGTGTTCTCGGGTAAGGTTGAGACAGGGTTCCCAAACATCGGTATCTCAGGGCCAGAGTAGTACAGATCGAGTGAGACCACCCCGACCATCTTGCAGGCAGTGTGGTCGAGCACATATGGGATTGTGTCGTAAAGTTATAGGGGTTTGTTACTGGTGTGGCAGCCAAAGCCACAAGGTCCGAGAGTGCCCTAAGTTGATCGGTAAAGGTAAAGGCAAGGGAGCGAATGGAGCTCGGAGCCCCGATGTAGTTTGAGGTATGCTATTACTTTGTTATCGTCATTTTTACCTCCTATAAACTTAGTATTGACCCATTTTATGTTCGAAAGTATCGACCCGACCCTTATTTTAGGGATTACTTCTATGGCACCATTTGCGGGATTAGACCCTCTGATGAGAATAGGTTATGACTGTAAAGGTAAAATGCTAGTTAGATTCCGTGTACATGTTGGTAGGCTAGAAGAATGTGGAACTCCACCTGATGTAGTGGCAGAGTATGTAATGTAAATGATTAAGCTAGGTGAATCCTAAATTTATGATATTATGTTACTCCGATGACTTTACAAAAGTCTAAGTTTGGTGGGAAAAATGATAAGATGAAGTTAAGCTATGAAGATGGGATGAAGGAAGTTTTCTTGGAGGATTGAAGAAGGTTAGGAGAACTTACCCGTCTCACGGTGAATCTCGTTGACATAAACAAGAAAGTATCTTATAAACTCGTGACCCAAATGGTCACACTTTGCTCAAGAGAGTGGGGATAACCCAGAACACTACTAATGAGGATGGATGATTTCAAATAATTCATATTAAAGTTAACGAGGATGGATCATTTCAAATAAGTCATACTAAAGTTGGCTATGGAAATGTTTAATGAGAATGCGTAAAACGACGCTCCGAGAATAGTGACCCCAAGTTACAAGGGCTAGTACCCCTAGTCATAGAAGGAGGTATAGATCCTTCGTCTAGTCACAAAGAAGTTATATCGCTGGCCATTGGGAGTTGCATATTATGGTGTTAGTAAGTCAAAGCATGACACAGACAGTAAAATGATAAGACCCTTGAACTTATTAGGCAATATGACATAGTTATAAATACCCCTTGGGTAAGATTAGTTTGCTGGAGACAAGTGATGATGAGAATTTTGGGATAATCGAAAATAGTTGGGAAAGGTTCTGAGAATGGATAGCAAGTAGGGAAGGAGTGACATGATGAAGTCCGAAGACAGGAACAAGTATGCTAATAATAGATAGGCAGACTGTGATGAGGAGGATAATGGCGAATCAAAGAGGATCCGTTTCATCAAGAATTCGACAAGTTTCATCTACCTCACGTGATGTACGGACCGTACTTCACCGGCGTATTTTGATTCGGTCAGGTTTCTAAAGACTTTTATAAATTCGTATTTTATGTTTCCATGGTTATATAAATATCATAAAGGTGTGGTTACGCCAAGACAATATAATGACCCACAATGAGAAAGGGATAATGACCTGATAGAAAAGATGAAATGTCGAGCAAGTAGAGATATCTGCAAGCATCCTTAAATTGACTAAAGGCTATAAAAGACAAATGGAGTAATGAACTTACAACTCAATGTGATTAAGGAAATCTTTTTCCAGAGCGCCATCAACGGAAAGTCTTAACTATAAGGCCAATAAAAGAACTCGGATCTAAGTATGACAACCTGATTTGTATATAGCTGAACAATGGTATGTAATATTAAATCTTCCAAAATCTAGCTTGGACCTTATAAGGGATCAAGTCAACCATCCGTTCTTTACAAGGTAAGTACTATCAAAAGATAATGACCAGGCATAATGTTTAAAGCTGCAAAAAGTAGGCCAGGATGTTTTATAATGAATGACGTATGATACGTAAATGAATGAGTGAACAAGTGTTAAAAGAGGGAAGAGAGAAAGTCGCTTACAACCTCGAGCAATAGGAGAAGTACGAAAAAGTTTTTTCTTCTAGATCCCGAACGAGAATTTCGACGCTATGATCTATGAAGTACTCACGGCTGGGGCATTTCAGTCATAAGAGTTCTAATACTATGATCGATAACGAGGCTAAGTTATAAAGGGAGTGATAGATTAAGTATTCTAAAGGTTCCATGTATTGATAAGCCTATATCATTAGAGTTGAGTAATATCGTAACCAGTACAACCAGCCGTGTACCCGCAAGCGGATTGACTAGTGCGAAGGTTAAGAAAAAGGATTAGTCTAAAAGAATGTATCAATTAATCAAGTGGAGGTCTAACTAATGAATTTAGAAGATGGTACTCTTAAGATTCGAGACTTAATAGAGTCATCCTGCTTATAGAAAGAAAAAGAACGTCAGGATAAATATCCCCGATCGTAGTATCCATGAAGAATGTACTAAGATATATCAAGATGACTCATGGAAGTATTAATGGAACAAAATGAAAAAGAGCCTTATAGAGGTTGTGACCAGTGTATTTATTAATAGCAGGTAAAGATTGAGCATTAGGAGCCAATAAGAAGACACAAAACATTAAGGGCCCGATGAAATTGGGAGATAGGTAATATGGACCTTACTAAGGATTTACTTCGCCGTTATCATGAGTTGACTGTCGATTGATTGCTAATAAAAAAGGCGGATGGCGACTTGTTTCTTGCGATCGAACTATCTATACAAGTGGAGGACTAGGCGAGATTGTATAATTAAGAAGATGATTCTCCTTCATGGTGTCCTGGTTTTATGATACCAGATAGAGAAACTTGGGTTATAACTCAGTTCTGAAGCAACGTTTCGAAAATGGGTTTTGGGCACTCTAATTAGTCCCATTCTCAGGAAGATATGCAAGTCAAGCATATGACTTAAGCGTTCGATAGCATTTTACAAAATTGCGTAACAGATCCTAAAAGAAGATGGAATGAACACCTATCTCTTAGTAAATGTGTGCAGTAACGGCTATCGTGATAAGCATCAGAAGAATTCTAGATGAAGCTCTAAAGAAGTGGAGAGGTAGAACCCCTATCGAATGATTGGAAGTGGGTAAGCCAGAGTAAATGAGATCGGATTTAAAGTATTAAGTCATAAGGCAGATAAGTCCCACGACAAAAGATGTTGACTGCCTAGAATCGTCCATAAGTGGTGTTCAGATGGATAACAACGGGACTTAGAATTCCAAGTCGATAATTCATGAAAGTATCGCCTATGGAAGATATGATGAGGATTGGTAGAACAGGCAAGCTTAATCCTAGATACGATTGATCGTGTGTTATGATTCAATTTTTTTTTTGCCAGGCGGCCTATGAGCCGGAAGTACCCCTGAAAATTTAGAACAGCTCATGCAGTGTTTCATATGTCAAACGCTTTAGACATGCATAAGAAATCTTTTCCGTGTTGACTCTGTAGAGGATGTCCAGATTACATAGAAGTTTTTGTACCAAAGAAATTTCAGTTGCTATCTTAGACCATCGGATCTAGAAGTTTTAGGCCAAAGAAATAGCCTCTGTTATAGTATTGAAGAAAAGTAATATAGTAGAAGAGATGACGTGAGAGGCGGGGAAAGACATGAAGTCCAAATATCCTTGTTTGCTTGAGATTTCAAGTTTACGTTATCATTAGTGCGATACAATTTCCCTATTCTTATCTCATATATCAAACTTACCTTGTGTACCTTAACACCGATATGATAGATGCAGTCCAGATTTCGACATTTGACAGTTGAGGTGAGTTATGGCTAACCTTCTAATTTATGGATAGATAGATGGTCGTGTGAGACCAACGTATTATATTATGATTGTTATATAGCCCAGTGTGGCATTGGATGTGTTTTCTGCCTGCTGGACAGGTTTGGATAGTCCTGTTTACAGAGGAGACTCTGCCGAAATTTTTCTTCGGAATCTTGAGAATTAGAAATTTGGAATTATGCTACCTCAACATTCGAGGACGAATATTTCTAAGGGGGAAAAGATGTTACATCCCACACTTTTGTACGAGGGATTCATCATTAATAAGTTGACCTAAGTCCAAGGAAAGGATCAAATTAAGAATTAAATAAAAGCAATCATATTGGACTTTTAGGAGTTGCAAAAATTTTGAGAAATGATAAGCTCATCGTACTCCATCTCATCGCGTCGTGTCGATTGCATTGTAAGGGGATTAATGTATGTTAGGATGAGTTGTGAGACCATATAAGGGTAAGTAAGTGTATTTAGAGTGTATCTAAAGGTTTCGGGATAAAGCGAATTGAACAAATTAAGTTCGTCGAAACTCGGGAAAAATTAGGCAGAATTCTGGATAGGACTTTGGCCCAATTTTTGGGGAGTATATCTTCTAATGTATAAGGAATTATGGGATGCATAACCTATTGAAATTCAATTTCAGATAGTCTTCTTTCCAATACGATAGATAGTTCACAAATCAGAGAAGTACGGTGCCATGTACAACCCGTACAAAAATGTACGGCCCGCCCATTGTGGGCGTACATTGAGGCGGTGGAGGCTCCCTTTTTGTATATATTTCGATATATCTTCATTTTAAATCATTTGAACACTTCTCCAGATTTCTCTCAACCCCAAAAACCCTCTCCAACCTTTTTCAACTAACCCCAAGGTAAAAATCAAAGATTAAAGTGCCAAGCTTCCGGATTGCTCGTTGAACTCTAGTTCTCTTTCTTCTGGTGATTTGGAAGATACGTCATAGTGAATTAATCTCTATGTTGATGTGTTCTTGAGCTTTTTAGGTAAGCTATCATCTCATCTTCGTGTTTTTGCATTTATTTAGCCTTTAAATCACTTGTTAGAGGTGGAGATTATAGAAGGAAGACTCAAATTGTGCTAGGACTTTTGTTGGGTTTATGAACTGTTTGGAACATATTATTGTTGTATTATTGAGGTGATTTCCTTATAAATGGATAGTAGTTGATGTTGTTATTGTGTTGTTGTTGATGTGCCTCATGAAATTGGAAAAAGGGAGTGTATAAGATATCGTATACGCGTGTATATTTGACTGTTTTGGTATATATACACTAATGTGTTGATGATTAGAACTCAAAAAGGATTGAAGGAGGTATTAGTTACTATTGTTGGGTTGTTGATTGAGTTGGGGATTATGGATAAATAGGAGAAATGCTGTCCGTTTCATTTTACAACCAATTTATCATTTGATATACGTGATGTATGAGCGTCGCCTAAGTTCATATATGTATTCCTTGTTACAGGATTGGCGTACTAGTTACGACAAGTTCATTGTTGGATCATTTTGATGACTCGAGGTATGTAATGGTTGTCCTTTCTTTCCTTGTCATGATTCCATATATAGTAAGAGCTTAATGAGTCTTATGACTAGAAACTTGTCGAGTAGAGCTCGTCTTAGTGATATACAGCTTCCCGAGTATTGTGTTGTACCTTTCGTAGGGATTCTCATCCCCTTCTTATGTCCCTGATGGTAGAAAGAATAGAGAGACATGTCAGAGCTTTATACTTAAAACATGATATACATATATTTTCTTTAGCCTGGCCACTTGGTCAATGAGACGCATATTGCCTGGCCACTTGGTCAGTGAGACAATATTGTCGGGCCTCTTGGTCAGTGAGACATTATTGTCTGGCCGATAGGTTAGTGAGACATTATTGCCTGGCCTTATGGTCAGTGATATTTTACAGTTGCTTGACCACTTGCTCAGTGAGATATATGATATTATTTTATTGCATTTTGATGTGAGACAAATCAGGTGAGTTATTTCAGGGCATTCCTTGGCCTCAAGATTATTGTGTTTTTAGTTCAGTTTCAGTTATTCTATTGCCTTACATACTCGGTAGTATTGACGTCCTTTTTGTCGAGGGCGCTACATCCATGCCTGCAGGTGCTAATAGATAGACAGATAGACCTCCCCAGTAGGAGGGACCAGACATCAGCTGATTGGTGAGCTCCACTTATCCGCAGTTGCCAGGTCTAGTTTGGAGTCTTTTTATTGTGTATACAGACATAATGGGTTGGTCGGGGCCCTGTCCCGACCATGATACAGTTGTTTACTCTTTAGAGGCTTGTAGCCGAGTCCTGTATATAGTGTATTAGTGTTATGGCCCTGCCGGCCCTTGTACTTATTCATTTTGGTACTGTTGGTTGATGGCGGACTTGTCGGCACACGCATATTATGTATATATATGTTTTGGGTGTGTATGCCCTTTCAGATATGATAGCTAACATTTACAGATGTTTAGAATGTGGCCTTGTCAACCTTGTTAGTATTGTCTGTTTACAGGTAGGCCTCGTCGGCCTAAGTTGAGGGTTGCTCCTTCTGAGTTACAGGTTCAGAGTGGTTCACTCGGGCTGAGTGTGGAACTGGGTTCTAGCCACGCCTCTTAAGATTTGGGGCGTGACAGAAAATGTGATTTATATTTCCAAGGGTATTTTCACAGAAGGAGCATTGGCTAGTGACATTAAGACCTATGGAATTGAGCTACACATTTGTTGGGAGTCTACTATGATTCATTGACTAAATGAAGAATTTAATCTTATATTGTAACAACCCGATATATCGTTTTAAGCACTAGTACTCTTTTCTCTCTAGAAGACCCTTTTCGTAGCTTTAAAATGGTAAATTTGACCTGCGAAAATGGGAGACATGGTTCCCAAAGAAATTGGGTGAGTATGGGATAAGAAAATCTAGTTTTAAAGTTCATAAGTTAAAGAAATGGAAAGGTCTAACCAAAGTCGACATCGAAGGTTAACGAACTCGGATCGAGTTTCGACAGTCCCATGAGGTCCGAAATGTGATTTATGACCTAATGGAGTGGTTGGGATGGATCCTAAAGGGCTCAGGATAACTACTAGTTGGGAAACTAGTTAAGTTCATGAATAGAGTTGACCACAGTCAACATCGAGTCAAGAGGACCTCATATCAGTGTTTTGAGCGGCGAGCAGGTTCGTAAGGTTTTATTGTCATGCCCTGAATCATGGCCTAGGCGTAACATGACACTCGGTGCACATCGCATATGATCGAGCGAACCACATGGCTTTTTGAATCAACATGGGGCATAAACATAAGAGGAATGTAACACGAAACATGATGAGCCTTAATAGAACATGAGAAGTCATAATTGTCATGACCCAACTAGTGGGCCATGATGGGTACCCGGAGCTGGCTATTGAGAACCACTCATCATGCTATCTATCATACTCAACACAGGGCATATATCATTTTCAACGCAAACTTATTATAAAACGATCTTCAAATATCTCCCAAAACATGTGTGTGCATACACAGGCCCATAAAGCTACAAAAATGATGTACAAAATATACAATGAAGGAGTCACCTAGCATCTACAACCCACACATAATTATCTACGAGCCTCTAATTGGAATACTGAGATTATGAGGACGGGACAGGACCCCGTCATGCCCTAGATATGTACACAAAAGAATATACCAACAGGCTGTACCTCCAGAGTAGTGGGTGCTCCTGCAAATTTGCTAAGTAGGCTCCTAAGCATCTGTGCTGTCTCCCTGCCTACCTGTAGGCAAAAACACAACATCCATAAAAGAAAAGGACGTCAGTACGAACAATGTACTGAGTATGTAAGGCATGTACAATAACATAATCAAGAAATAAGAGAGCATAAGCTAAAGAGATAACCTGCAACTGATTGCCTCTTAAGGCGGAGTCAGCTAGTTCCTACTACTATTGGTGTTACTACTCTCACACGAATGGTTAGAGGTTTTTCGATTCGATAAGTAAGGCAAGAGGTGATTCTTCATGGGTGAGTAGCATTTAAAGGAATTGAAGTGGTAAATTAATGATGAGGCTCGAATTAATTCAAGTTGTAGAGAACATTTCGGAATTTAAGTTAAGGGAATTTGAGCAAGGGCACCTTGATGGATATACGTCAGAGAAGTAGTAGGACTGTGTATGTGATATGCTGGATTTAGAAAGTTTTCAATTTAAGAGTTGAGTGAGTTAAGGGAACTCTAGGTTGTAGAGTGTGTGACATGATACTATCTCCAGGATTGACTCGCCTAGTTTGCAAGACTTATGATTATGCATCATTCTATTGAGTGGGTTCGAGAAATGGTTAGATGGTGTCAATGGTTGTGATTTGATTGGAATTGGGGATGAAAGAGTCGGGAAAAGGTATAGTAAGGTACATCGGGATTACTTAAGTCAGTATAGGTTGTGGAGATGTTGCCTTACATATTTTAAATGAGGTGCGATCATGAGTACTCTTAAAGAAGGGAGTCTACATAAATGGACTAAGTGATATAACAGAGTTTCGTGAGGTTTCGTGATCAGCGTGAGAAGCAAATTTCAGGTAACTGACATATTAAGGCTTGTGGAAGTGGCTTGTGTGATGCACAGTTGAATAATTACGTAACACTCTACAGTGGATGAGTTAGTGTGGGTTAAAAGAGAGGAAATCTGGAAATCCCTATAATGTGAAGGTTAGAGTTGTATTTTTTAGAAGAGACCGTATTCGTGGTAGTGTGTTATGTGGCGGGTATTACTTATCGGATAGCTTGAGTGAGCATTTTAAGAATATTAAAGGACTAGAATTAGTGGCCCCTGATAGATGATAGGACTGTGATTAGTTTTGGAAAGTTTGGAGTCAATTCGAGTAATTGCTGGTGGTATTCAAGGGTTGTGCATTCGTTCAGAGTCAGAATTGTTCGAATTAAGCTTGATGGACTTTATATACTTTCCAGAGGGACTTATGGGTTTCCTAGAAAATCACCTTCATGGATTCGTGGGTTACAATTCAAATTTGAGGTATGGCAAGTTTACCGAGTGTTATTAGCGTTTGCGAGTAGACTTGATGATATTTTACCAGGGTCAGTTATTTGGATAGTTACAATGGCTTACGTCGGGCTTAGTAATGATTCAATAAAGTAATATGGTTGCGAGAGTCTTTAGAGTGATCAGATGGTTTCCTAGGACCTGGCTCAGCGAGGTACTCAAGGATTGTGCTTCCAGTATGGTGATTTGAAGATTTAAGAAGACTTGGAACTAGCAAAGTCGGTTATGAGTAAGATCAGTTTGAGGGAATTGCTAAAGTTGCTCCGATAAAGAAAGTATTCTTTTCTTGTTAGAGTAATTCATGGTTTCATACTTGTGTTTGTGTGTTTCTAAGAAATCGTGGTGCGAAGAACTGCTTTGGAAGGGTGAAAGAAAGGTTAGCAGAATCAGAGTATTTTACCGATTTAGAGTGGGCTATGATTGTGTCTATATCTAAAGGTTCGTGTCATTTTGAGAAATGTTGTGAGACCTATTGGTCGCGTTCAAATGTATGGTTATATCAAATCAAAGAACTCTAGCAGAAAAAGTTCTTATATTTGGGGATCGATTGTGAAGGAAATTTGAGTATGGAAAATATGAAAAATTAAATCTTTGAGCTAAAGTTAGGAAGTTTGACTGATAAGGTGAACGGGTAGTGTGTTTGGTGTACTTGTTGTAGAGGCTTCCGGGTGGTTATAATACAGGTTCCTTGATTACCTTCAGCTTTTGTACTCCCTTTCTTCGTTCGAGGATAAATGATTATTTAATTTGTATTTATGTAATGACCTAACACCTTTTGACCATTTTACCCCTATTGACCAATTCCCAAGATTACAAAGCGATTCTAGTGAAAACTGAAGGATTTAGAATCCTTAAGTGAAAGTGTTTGACCAATAGTTTACTTTTGCGTAAACGGACCTTTTTCAAATTTTCGTCGATTCTATGAGGTCCGGAGGGTCGATTATGACTTAGTAGGGTGGATGGTTCGATTCTCGAGGCGTTTGGTTGAGTTTTGGGCACTTGGTTGGAAACTTGATTTTATCTTTTTTGGGGTTGACTTAGTAAATTAGACCAAGTGAATTTGTAGCGTGTTTTTACGTGTATGTACATATCTGGTTTGTGTACGAGAGGCCTCGGATTGATATCGAGATTTGGGGATTGACTTATGAAAAACCAGATTTCTGGTTTCTAGTGTGTTCGCCATTACGGGCTTAGTGCAGCCATAGCGGGACCACCATGGTGGGGTCTTGATCGCCATGGTGAGGGCCTGTGCTTTAATGAATTTTCGCCATGGCGGATGGTTGACCGCTAGGCGGGACCGCCATGGATATCCTTGTGACCATCATGGAGGATCGACGGGACCATATCCTTATTTTATCTTCCTAAGTTTGAATCATTAGTCCAAAACACCTAAAACCTATTTCCAAGAGCTAGAAGAGGCGATTCTTGTAGATATTGGGGAAAATTATCTATATGGGGTAAGTTCTAATCTACTAACTAGCTTTACTACCTTCTTTTTTGAGTTTTCATGGTAGTTTACAGTCCTTGTATGATGGTGATGAGACTTAGGGTATTATTTATGAACCCTTTTTATAAATTGATTAAGTGTTTCTTGAATTACTGTTTATATTATCTGGAAGTGTATATTAGCACATTCTAGGATGGAATTGCTCTATAGTTCAAGAACCTAATCATGAGACTTAGGGTTTCAACCAAATTGGGGGTTTTGACTAATTGATGAAATTGAAGGGTCTAATATGATTAGAAACCCATGTAATTAAGGATTATGGACTATGGGTAGGAAATTTCAACCTTAATTTTCGGTTTTACCCGTATGATTCGTTAAGGCTATTTTGGGCATTTTTCCCCAAATCGATTCTTCTTCCGATTAGTTGGTTTGTTGTAGTAATTTTCTTACTTAGCATTGCTAATTGTTAGACTATGCGTGATCTGAGGCACTTCGGAAGGGCAAGGCTTAGATTTGGTGTTCGTGGCACCCACCTCCGCATCGAGGTAGGTTACGGCTTACCTTTTAGTTAGACTCCAATTAGTGAAACACATGTGGGAGTTAGATATTGACGGGAAAAACATGCTAGACCTTTGGTTATAGAGTTGGGATGGAATTCTATTAGGTTAGTTGTTGTTGATTGTGGCTTGTTGCCCTGTTATTGTGATTAGGCTTGTTCCTTCCTTGTTGTGTTGTGATACGTGGTGCACTCATTTCTCTCTTGTTGTGTCATTTATTATCAAAGAATGGAAAGATAATGAGATTATGCCTGAATCGTGTTGTATAATTATGATAATACACGGTTGAAATCTTTATTGTGATTTATTGTTGATGATGATATCATGCATGGCATACATTCTCATTTCACTTGTATATTGATATCGAATTATGACTTGGTACTGATAATGATAAATGAGAAAATAAAGCACTTTGGTGACACAAGACTTAGTTGTGAGTGTACTTGCTATATTTGGAAGTAAAAGGGTGTCATAGATTCTCTTTGATTAGGCCCAGTTCGTTGATTTATTCCATGGTTAAGTATTATACATTCATTCTCACTCCTCATGCTTACATCTGTGTTGATGTTCCAAATTGGGGTTTCTATACTCGAACAATATTTTGAATACTCATCTTGTATGCAATATATATATAAGACACATCCGACAGGGGTTGAGGATGTGTCCTATCTTGTTTTATGTAAAAAGCACATTTGATAGGGGCTGAGGATGTGACCTATTGTGTTTCCGTGATCCGAGGTTTGTTCTGGAGCTGAAGGTATATGGGCTCGTGATCCGAGGTATGTTTCGGAGCAGTGGTGCATGGACATTATGGGCCCCCCACGGGTCATGACTATTGTCCGAACAATGCCTTTAGCATGCGTGTACAAGTTTGAGATATTTGGCCAGTGCATTGCATTGTATTGTATTGCACATCATTACATTTCATCCTTCATCATCATATGATTCTTTATTTCTTATTTGGTAGGGTTTGTTTGTACCAGTGTTGTGTTATAGATCTGATTATGGGCTGGACCAGATTGTAAATTAGTGACTTTGCCTAGGTTCAAAACTTGGATTCGTGATTATCGATTTGAGATTATTGAGACTCGACAGACTTGTGGTTTAGAAGCTTCACCTAGGCTTATGACTTGGAAAGTGAGCTTCAATATGACATATGTGTGGGTGGATGTCCTTGATTATTAGGATAATGTGATTTGTAAGTATGCTTGATTACTTATCTGCCCACTTGTTGATTTCTTTCTTCATATAGGTGAACTAATTGTTGTCGGCCTATGATACCTACTAGTACTTGTTTGTACTGACACTGCTCTTGTTGTACTCTTCCTTTGGCTGCCGAGTTTGTTACTAATTCTAGTTCTCGTCCTCGAGAGTGATTGGAGTCTACTTGACAGAGATTCCAGGTTGAGCTTTTGGGCTAGATCCGCAACCCTGAGACTCTTCCTTATATTTAATTGTCTACTCTGTATTCCTAAGATGGTATTGGTATTTGAGATTTGTACTTGTATCTATGTAATAATGGCTCTTGTACCAGCCCATATCAGATTTTGGGGTTATTATTACTTTCACACTTATCATTTATATAATTCGAATTTTTTAGCTAAATCATTGTTTGTTTCCGCATAATTCTTATAAATTACTAAAGTAATTTAGGAATGGTGTTACACCTGGGAAGTTTCCCGTTAGCATACAGTGAATAGACTAGCGAAGGGCATGACGTACACGATGTTTTGATAAGTAAGAAATAGCCTTTAATGGTCCTAATTAAGATTTTCAAAGACATTCGAGGTAAGAGGAGAAAGTTGTTAAGGGAAACGAGTCATATGTTGTGCGTCAGATAAGAATTTCGAGTATTGAGTTAACAACGTTCTAATGATACTTTGAGGAAGAGTTATAACGTCCCTTAGAATGGTAATGAGGTGTTGAACAAGTGTTAAGAAGGTTCCATAAGGATCGGAGATCAAACGAGTCGACGAGAACAAGTCTCGGAAAGCTGGGCAACATACGGCCAGACATACTGGCCGTATAAAATTCACGGACCATATGTCCAACCGTAGATTCAGCCCAGTATGGCATACTTCACTGGACCAGATCTACGGCCAGACATACGACCAATAGAAAATATACGGACCGTATGCTGGTCCGCAGATCTTGGTCGGGACAGGTTTTGAATTAATATAAGGGATCTCTCTCTCATTTATTTTCATTTCATCATTCATCTCCACAACTCAAGAATCCTCTAGAACATTCCATACACTTCATCCACAAAGAATCCAAGGGAAATTGATGATTAACTTCATCAAACCAACAAGAATCAAGAGTGTGAAACCCATTAACGTCATACAAACAAAGAAATCCCAAGAGAAGTGAAATAGGGTTTTGGTGCAAGAAGGATACTTCCACTCAAGACTTGTTTCTACGCTATCTAAGGTAAGTTTCATGGTATTTTCATGATGCTTGAAATATTAATAAGTTGAAACACTTGGATTGTAGAAGAGTATAGAAAATGAGTCATAAATGGGTGAATAGTGTCATTGTTGAGTGGTAGTTTGGATTGAATCATGAATATGGATATGTTGAGATTATAAATACGTTATAAATGACATTTAGAACATGGAATAAGTATTGCATGAGAAAGAACGCGATAGTGAACTTGATCATGATTGTGGAGAATTTGAAGTAAAATTGTGAAATGTGAATAATGCCAATGGATGATGATTGTTGTTTATGATATTGTGATTGTTATGATGAATGGTTGGAAGTTGATATGGAATATGGAGGAAGTCGTATAAACAAAGGAAATGCTGCCCAATTTTCTCTAGCTTTAGTAAGTACGCTCTTATAATCATTTAGCTAATGTCGATACGAATTCTCTTGAAGGTAGAATGTGTGCATTAAACGAGAACGAGCCAGCGATAGAATAGTTAAAAGACAAAGGTATGTGAGGCTATTCCTTTCTTTCTAAGGCATGAATCTTATGGCATGAAAATCCTTATTCTTTATGAATTTTCTATCTTCAAGAAAACTATGAGTCCTTGTTCATGAATAAGCCATATGAGATAAGAGATATGCGATGAGTACGATAATGATGATGATAAGCTAAGTCTAAAGAAGTTGTAGTTCATGATATGATGTTCCTATAAAGCTAATGAAGCTATCCATAGTTCATTAATGTTGATTATTGTATACACTCACCTTATATGCTAATTCCTTCAAGGTGAGGCAGAATGTTCATGAATGCTCCATAATGTAATCGGGGGTTTACGACCTTATGTCACCCTGATAAAGTATAATCGTCCATGAGTTCCATGCATGCATTATGATGAATTATGATAAGTATATTATGATACATATATTATGATGAGCATATTATGATGGGTATATGATAATGATATTACACTGCGCCTATACGGCCGGGTAGTCACGCTGGCGGACTTATACACCACGTGGCCGGATGGCATGGGCGACACCACTAGTGGGCGGCATGAGATGGTACCCGACGCGGGGAGGCCCGGACGTAGGCTAATGTTATTGATTATCACACCGTACCTATATGGTCGGCGACTTATACATTTATGCATATATGACATGGTGATGGTTATGACGATGGCAAAGACGCATTATTTCTTTTATGATTCGATCGATTCTGATTGCTCCCTGATTGATGTCTCCTCATTTCATTGATGTCTTATTATTGTTTATGCCTCTTATACTCAGTAAAATGTTCGTACTGACGTCCTTTTCCTTGGGACGCTCGTGTTCATGCCCACGTGCAGACAGGGAGACGGTGCGGTCCACAGAGCTATCTATGATTCGGGAGCCCTCTTTTTTTTTTTTCCGGAGGTGCTATTTTGAGACAGTATTTTGTGTACATATATTTTGGATACGACGTGTTCCTGTCCCGTATATATATATCTAGTACTCTGGTAGAGGCTCGTAGATACGCAGTGTGGGAGTGCGGTAGATTACACTCCGGACTGTGCCGAGGTTCAGACGCTTGTTATACTTGTGGTCAGGTAGGGCACACACACGAGAGAGATTGCCGTCGATGAGCGGTAGAGTTGGGGTCTAGCCCACCGGATTAGAGGCCGGTTCTTTCTTCGCGGCGCCGGCGGGCGGATTCCCTCGGACTCCCGGCGGGTCGAGGTAGAGCGGGGGGGCATCTATTTGAGGTGCGCCACTCGCCCCCGCATGTATGCTTTAGCCGGACGACGGATCTCGAGTCCCTCCCGGATGTGGTTACGGGTACATTATCCGTATTTTCATGACGTGTATGCATTGATAGATCCGGTTCCACATTATCATATATTACTCCATATGTTGCCAATCGTATTGGGAGGAAACCCGAGCCAATTAAACCTTTTGAGGTATCCACTCTGGTTAGTGATCTCGTGATAGCTAGACAAGTGTACAGAGATTGTATAATTGTGATATGTGACCGTCAGACTAGAGCTGATTTAGTTGAGCTGGAAATGCTAGATTTCGATGTGATTATAGGTATGGATTGGTTGGCCTCCTGCTATGCTAATGTTGATTCTTGGGACGAAAGTAGTTCGATTTCAATTTTCGGAGAGCCCGTGCTTGAATGGAAAGGTAATACGGCATCTCCAAGGGGTGGGTTTATTTCCTACCTTAAGGCAAGAAAGATGATAGCTAAGGGCTATATTTATCATTTAGTCCGAGTTCATGATACTGAAGCAGAATCGCCAATTTTCCAATTTGTTCCAGTAGTAAATGAATTTTCGGATGTATTTCCAGACGAACTCCCAGGCCTTCCTCCAGAAAGAGAAATTGATTTTGCCATTGATATGTTACCGGACACCAAACTGCCTATTTCTATTCCTCCTTATCGAATGGCACCAAGGCGGGGGGGTTGAAAGAGCTAAAGGCACGGTTGAAAGATTTGCTTGAAAAAAAGGGTTTATCGGACCCGCCTTGTCCCCGTGGGGAGCGCCGGATTCTATTTGTGAGGAAGAAAGATGGTTCCCTACAGATGTGCATCGATTACAGACAGTTTAATAAGGTGACGATAAAGAACAAATATCCTCTCCCGAGAATCTATGATTTGTTTGATCAGTTACAAGGTGCTAAGTGGTTCTCCAAAATAGATCTGAGATCGGGTTATCATCAAGTCAGAGTTAGAGAAGAAGATATTCCCAAAACAGCTTTTAGAACGAGATATAGCCATTATGAATTCGGGTAATGTCATTCGGGTTAACTAATGCTCCGCCGTGTTCATGAATCGATGAATAATGTGTTTAGGCCTCTCTTTGACCTATTTGTAATAGTGTTCATTGATGATATTGTTTGTATTCTCGCGAGAATCGAATATGCAGATCATTTACGTATTATTCTTGGAATTCTTCGAACTCGGGAGTTGTATGCAAAATTTTCAAAGTGCGAGTTTTGGCTAAATTCTGTGACATTCTTGGGTCATGTGATTTCAGATGATGGCATAAGAGTTGACGCTCAGAAAATAGAGGCTGTGAAGACTTGGCCGAGGCCTACGACGCACGCGTTCGTAGTTTTACGGGGTTGGCGAGGTTATTATAGAAGGTTCGTAGAGAGCTTTTCATCTATTTCGGCCCGTTGACGAAGCTAGCCCGAAGTCGGCAAAATTTCGGTGGAATGAGGCTTGTGAGCGTAGTTTCCCGAGAGTTGAAGGACAGTTTAACCTCGGGCTCCGGTTTAACACTTCCCGGAAAGGGCCGATGGTTATGTTGTGTATTGTGACGCTTCGGGCGCGGGGTTAGGATGTGTATTGATGCAGCATGGTAAAGTCATCGCTTATGCTTCGAGACAGCTGTGGAAACATGAAAAGAACTACCCAACTCATGATCTTGAATTGGCTGCAGTTATTCATGCATTAAAGATGTGGAGACATTACTTGTATGGTGTGCATGTTGATATCTATACAGATCACAAGAGTCTCCAATATATTTTCAAACAGAAGGAGTTGAATCTGCGGCAAAGGCGGTGGTTAGAATTATTGAAAGATTACGATGTGAATATCTTATACCACCCCAAAAAGGCAAATGTGTAGTAGCTGATGCGCTTAGTCGCCGATCAATGGGTAGCTTATGAAGTTCCCTTGAGAAGAAAGAATTGATTCATGAGCTCCACCAATTAGCTAATCTGGGAGTACGTTTAATTGGTTCAGGTAATGCGGGAGTTAGTGTTAATGATCTCACAGTTTCGTCCTTGGATATGGAAGTGAAAGAACGACAGTATGAAGATCCTCAATTGAATGATTATAGAGATATATGTCATGCAAAAGAGGAGTCTCCATTTAAAACTTCTATAGAGGAAGTTCTTAGATACCGAGGCAGACTATGTGTTCCGAATGTTGCAGAGTTACGACATCGAATTCTAGAGGAAGCTCATTATTCTCGGTATTCTATCTATCCAGGAACGACGAAGATGTATCATGATCTCAAATTGATATATTGGTGGGATGGCATGAAGAGAGACATAGCAGAATTTGTAGCTCAATGTCCAAATTGCCAACAGGTAAAGATCGAACATCAAAAGCCAGGAGGATTATTGCAAGCGATGGAAATCCCTACGTGGAAATGGGAAGTGATCAATATGGATTTTATTGTAGGATTACCCCGTTCCCGAGGCAAGTATGATTCCATATGGGTGATTATGGATAGATTGATGAAAGCAGCTCATTTTCTTCCAGTCAGAACCACATACTCAGCCGAAGATTATGCGAGGTTGTATATTAAGGAGATTGTGAGACTTCATGGAGTCCCGATATCCATTATTACAGATAGAGGAGCACAATTTATAGCTAAGTTCTGGAAATCCTTCCAAGAAGGTTTGGGTACTCAAGTAAAGCTTAGCACGACATTTCATCCGCAAACTGATGGGCAAGCTGAACGTACCATACATACCTTGGAGGATATGCTAAGGGCATGTGTCTTAGATTTTGGTGGTAGTTGGGATGACCACTTACCCCTAATCGAGTTTGCATATAATAATAGCTATCATTCCAGTATCCAAATGGCTCCGTATGAAGATTTATATGGAAGGAAGTGTAGATCCCCAATTGGATGGTTTGAAATTGGAGAAGTACAATTAATAGGCCCCGACTTGATTCAACAAGCGGTAGAAAAAGTCAAGGTGATCCGAGATCGATTGTTGACGCCAAAGTCGCCAAAAATCTTATGCGGACAACCGCCGGCGAGATCTATAATTTCAAGTTGATGATTGGGTATTCTGAAAGTGTCGCCAATGCATGAAAGGGGTGATGAGATTTGGTAAGAAAAGGAAGCTAAGTCCTCGATATATTGGACCCTATAAGATTATTCGTAAAGTGGGTCAAGTAGCTTATGAATTGGAATTGCCTTCAGAGCTTGAATTAGTCCATCTAGTTTTTCATGTCTCAATGCTTCGTAAATACATTGGAGATCCTATAAAGATTGTGCCAATAGATGATGTTCAGATCACAGAAAAGCTAGTCTATGAAGAAGTGCCCATTGCCATATTAGACAGGCAAGTACGGAGACTTCGGAACAAGGAAGTAGCTTCAGTTAAGGTCTTATGGCGAAATAACAACCGGGAAGAGATGACTTGGGAAGCGGAAGAGAAGATGAAGTCTACATATCCGCATTTATTTCAGCCCCCGGAAGAGATCTATGATGAGACGTCGAGATTATAAGGTATGTATGCTTCTTTTTACGCGTATGGGTCGTGTGTGGCCAATTTATATTGCTATTGTGTTGTAGTCCTGTGACGCAATGTTATTATGGGTTGTTGTGACTAGATGGTAGTGCCATATTATAGGAAAAACTCTGGCGAAATTTTTCTAGAATTCCCGGTGACTTAACATTCGACCTCGAATGTTCCAAAAGGGGAGAAGAATGTTGCACTGGGAAATTTCTCGTTAGCATACGGAATAGAATAGCGAAGGGCATGACGTACACGATGTTTTGATAAGTAAGAAATAGCCTTTAATGGTCCTAATTAAGATTTCCAAAGACATTCGAGGTGAGAGGAGAAAGTTGTTAAGGGAAACGAGTCATATGTTGTGCGTCGGATAAGAATTTCGAGTATTGAGTTAACAACGTTCTAATGATACTTTGAGGAAGAGTTATAACGTCCCTTAGAATGGTAATGAGGTGTTGAACAAGTGTTAAGAAGGTTCCATAAGGATCGGAGATCAAACGAGTCGACGAGAACAAGTCTCGGAAAGCTGGGCAACATACGGCCAGACATACTGGCTGTATAAAATTCATGGACCGTATGTCCAACCAGATTCAGCCCGAGAAGGCATACTTCTTGGACCGATCTACGGCCGGACATATGGCAC
This sequence comes from Lycium ferocissimum, assembly GCF_029784015.1. Classification (NCBI taxonomy): domain Eukaryota; kingdom Viridiplantae; phylum Streptophyta; class Magnoliopsida; order Solanales; family Solanaceae; genus Lycium; species Lycium ferocissimum. The sequence goes on along the minus strand of NC_081351.1, from coordinate 3,426,859 downwards.
GTAGAAAATATACGGACCGTATGTTGGTCCGTAGATCTTGGTCGGGACAGGTTTTGAATTAATATAAGGGATCTCTCTCTCATTTATTTTCATTTCATCTTTCATCTCCACAACTCAAGAATCATCTAGAACATTCCATACACTTCATCCACAAAGAATCCAGGGAAATTGATGATTAACTTCATCAAACCAACAAGAATCAAGAGTGTGAAACCCATTAAAGTCATCCAAACCAAGAAATCCCAGAGAAGTGAAATAGGGTTTTGGTGCAAGAGAAGGATACTTCCACTCAAGACTTGTTTCTACGCTATCTAAGGTAAGTTTCATGGTATTTTCATGATGCTTGAAGTGTTAATAAGTTGAAACACTTGGATTGTAGAAGAGTATAGAAAATGGGTCATAAATGGGTGAATAGTGTCATTGTTGAGGGGTAGTTTGGATGAATCATGAATATGGATATGTTGAGATTATAAATACGTTATAAATGACATTTAGAACATGGAATAAGTATTGTATGAGAAAGAATGCGATAGTGAACTTAATCATGATTGTGGAGAATTTGAAGTAAAATTGTGAAATGTGGATAATGCCAATGAATGATGATTGTTGTTTATGATATTGTGATTGTTATGATGAATGGTTGGAAGTTGATATGGAATATGGAGGAAGTCGTATAAACAAAGGAAATGCTGCCCAATTTTCTCTAGCTTTAGTAAGTACGCTCTTATAATCATTTAGCTAATGTCGATACAAATTCTCTTGAAGGTAGAATATGTGCATTAAAGGAGAACGAGCAAGCGATAGAATAGTTAAACGACAAAGGTATGTGAGGCTATTCCTTTCTTTCTAAGGCATGAATCTTATGGCATGAAAATCCTTCTTCTTTTATGAATTTCCTATCTTCAAAAACTATGAGTCCTTGTTCATGAATAGCTATATGAGACAAGAGATACGCTATGAGTACGATAATGATGATGATAAGCTATAGTTCATGATATGATGTTCCTATAAAGCTAATGAAGCTATCCATAGTTCATTGATGTTGATTATTGTATACACTCACCTTATATGCTAATTCCTTCAAGGTGAGGCAGAATGTTCATGAATGCTCCATAATGTAATCGGGGGTTTACGACCTTATGTCACCCCGATAAAGTATAATTGTCCATGAGTTCCATGCATGCATTATGATGAATTATGATAAGTATATTATGATACGTATATTATGATGAGCATATTATGATGAGCATATTATGATGGGCATATGATGATGATATTACGCGCCTATACGGGCCGGTCACCACGCCAGGGCGGGTCGCGTATACACCATGGCCGGATGGCATGGGCGGACACAGTAGTGGGCGGCATGAGATGGTACCCGGACGCGGGAGGCTGGACGCGAGGGCTATGTTATTGATTATCATACCGTACCTATATGGTCGGGCGATTATACATTTATGCATATATGACATGATGATGATTATGACGGTAAACGGCGTGCATAATTTCTTTTATGATTCGATCGATTCTGATTGCTCCCTAATTGATGTCTCCTCATTTCATTGATGTCTTATTGTTTATGCCTCATATACTCAGTACAATGTTCGTACTGACGTCATTTTCCTTGGATGTTGTGTTCATGTCCACAGGTAGACAAGGAGACGGTGCAGATCCATAGAGCCATCAAGAGATTCTGACAGAACCCTCCTTTATTAGGTGCTATTTTGAGGCAGTATTTTGTGTACATATATTTTGGGTATGACGGGGTCTTCATTCTCTATGTCTAGTACTGCAGAGGCTCTTAGATACGCATTATTAGGTGGGTAGTGTAGTCCTCTACTCTTTTATGTATATGCATGTATATATATATATATATATTTTTATTTTTTTTTGATAGTCGAAGGGCTTATGTTGATAAAAGTAAATATGTTTCAAATGATGATAGCTTTCTATTATTATGAGCATATATTATGAATGAAGAGCAGATGAGCAACAAAATGAGCGGTGTTCGGTGGTTAGCCCCGGATACCCGTCATGGCCCGTAGCCGGGTTGTGATAAATGGTTCGCCTAACTGGGTTACAGCGTCGCTCCCATCACGATTCACGAACTGGGTCGTGACAAGTATGGGCATTCTCTGAGTCATACCAATCGATTTCTGATGTTCATACTTACCCTGCTGACAATTCAAACACTGAGATACAAACTCTACTATATTCCTCTTCATCCTACACCACCAATAATGCTGCTTCAAGTCACGATACATCTTTAAAGCACTGGGATGGATTAAAAACCTAGAAGTGTGGGCCTCCTCCATAATCAACCTAGTCAATCACTAACACGAGGAACACATATTTAGGGCTGTTCACAGTTTTGGTTAAAACCAAAACCAAACCGAAAATTTAACCAAACCGAATAAAAAAACCGACATTTGGTTTGGTTTGGTTTGGTTTGGTTTTAAATTTGAAAAACCAATAATATTTGGTTTGGTTATGGTTATAGTAAAAAATAAAAAAAAAACCCAAAGAAAAAAAAA
>NC_081351.1:3418287-3424225 GCF_029784015.1 Lycium ferocissimum | reverse complement strand
CCCCTTTCTAAACCCGGGTGATACGGAGGGGACTTTTTATTATTCGTAGCACCCGTATTGGGGAACCTCCTCTATCTATTTAATCGTTTGTATTCGGACGGACAATATGTAGCCTTGTGTTTCGGACTTCTATTCCGTCCTATGTTAGCGCTCTTTTTTTGACAGTATTTTGGGATTGTCGTGACATTTCTTGTTATAATAAGTATTTAAAACTTGATAACTTATTCTTAAATAAATTTTCCGCTTATTTAACTTGTTATTAGTAATGTGTCGCCTACTCGAAGCGGATGAATAGTAGGTGCCACCACGACTCGTGAATTGGGTCGTGACATTTTTAAATTTTCGTACTTCTATCAGTATATATTGTATTATGATCTTCGAACAGTATTGTATTTTTTTGGGAAAAAGGTATTGTTATTTGTCTTCATATTTAAAACAATCATGAAAAAGGTATTGTTATTTGTCTTCATATTTAAAACAATCATTTTCCTTTTGGGAGAATTAGTGTCCAATATTGAAAGCACACAAGCCATTAGAATATAAAAGTTATTAATTCCCTATATAAAATAAAATAAAAACATCCTCTGAAAAAAAAAAAAATGGGGCCGATAAGTTTTCATTTTCATGATTCTCATAAAAAGCTGGCTTATATTATTTAAAATATTTTTTATTATTTAAATTATTTTAAATTTGATAGTAGCCCATAAATGAGATATATGGTTGTTTCACCGTGCACATTACGTGCTAGCCTAGTAAACGTATATGTGCTTGTCCAATCATTATATAATTTTTCATAACCCCTCCCCCCAAACCCCCCGCCCCCACACTCTCTGTCACTATATATATATATATATATATATATATATATATATATATATATATATATATATATATATACACACTCTTGAAATTTGAATTTTAATATATTCTTGGGAGGGAAAAAACTAATCTTAGAGAGGAGATGAGATGAAATTCTTTCATAACCTAATCTAGAAGCATTTAATTAAGTGCCTTAACCTATAATTTAATGATATTAGACACATTGCTGAGAACTTAAACAATGAAACAGGAGAAGATATTTCATTAAAAAGGAGGGGAAATGGTGGAATTTCTCTTTCTCCTTTTGGGCTAGCATCTTACAAGATGAAAACCAACGTATGAATAAACAAGACCCAACCTCATGCAAAATTCAATGATCTTTAAAGTGTTATTGATTCTTAGTTAAACAAGCTTAATTTTACTCATCATGATTTCATTTTTTTCACCTCAAATTTCTTCAATATGAGCCAACTTTTTTTATTTTTAACTCATTTGGAGATTAGGTATCAGGCTGTTGTTTTCAATTTGGGCTTTTATTACTTGAAACCTATATTTTGTGACAATCTATTGATTAAATGGAAAATTGAGTTATTTGTATCCTTTGATTTTATTGTATGAGAGTTATTTCAATATTGCTCACAAGAATCTTAGATTTTTGATATTTTACTTCTGTGTGTGTGTGCGTGTGAAATCTCACAAATATTTTTCTTAAGGCCGATTATTTCTTATGGTTAGAAAATTGATATGGTTGTTATAAGACACAGACTTACTTATGAAATATTTTTATGTGTTTGAACTATCTCTAATTTATAGCAATATATAAATGTGAATTTCATTATAAGTTTATATATATATTTTTGGGGTCGTGCACGTTACGTGCTTGATTGCTGATATATATGTCCTTGTCCAATCTTTATATAATTTTTTTTTTCGATAAATGATGTCCTACCTTGAAAACTAACAAGCCTTTGAATTCCAAAGTTATGAACCCTAAAGAAATTTATAGAAGATTATTCTCTACGTATAGGAAAACAAAAATCTTGGCGCTGATATGTTTTATTTTGTCACGACCCAATTTGACGAGTCGTGACGGCACTAACTCTCCCGAGTCAGTAAGCCATATATAACCCACTAATTAAACAGTTTAAGTAGGAAACAAGATGAATAAACATACCAGTCAATTTTTAGGTCTTTAAAACACCATATAGTCATAAAATGCGGAAACAAGAGTACAACTATCCCCGAATCTGGTGGCACATGTATAAGAACAAACTAATTGGAATATATGTCTGGGAACGTATCTCGAAAATACATAAGCTGTCCGAAACAAAAGACAGGAAGAAAAGATAACTGAAGAAGATCCGGTGCCATGGATCAATTAATGGCTAACCCCAAATCGTCAAGACGGTCGCCTCAACGGCCAGTAGAGGTCCTGTGATCCACTCGCATCCGGAATAGAATCTGCACAAAAAAAGGTGCAGCAAGTGTAGCGTGAGTGCAAAAACAACGAGTACACACAGTTAAAAGAGACGACATACCCTAGATAAAATGGAGACGAGGGCTGATCTTCGATTACTAATACTACATTTAACTGCCATTAGTCCTAGATACATAATAACACGGAAGATCAAGTATTTAGCACACAAAGACAAGAAATAATTCAAATAGTTCAATCAACAAGAATCATCAATAACAGTTAAAGTATGAATGCACACACGTTCGAACATTAACTAATCATGACCCGTGAGAGACTCGCGAGGTCTATATACTACCCCAAATACTGGATCTCCCAGATCACATCAGGTCCTTAGCCACATTAGGTTCCAAATCTCATAACTTAGTCCTGTAGGCTCCATGTACTTTGTCTCTTAGCCAATCTACTCAAAATCATCATCTTTCCGTCCAAAACCGGTTTTCACGGACCCGTAATTGTATCCTCGGTAATAATAAGTGTGAGACATAAAAAATAAGCATGAATATGACATACTGAACACAATAGTCGAACCGTAAATATGCAACGAAGATTCCATTTAGATTAGCATAAGTCATAAAGGTCCCACCTTAGCTTCTTATTTACTTTTAATGAGTATTTAGGAGTGATGAACCACATACATATCAAATAAGACAGTCATATAATCAAGACAGAAAGTATGGGCTTTAGACCCCAATCACAGATCCATAGGATCATACTATTACCAGCTAGTGTCCAAAGTATGGCATTCAGATCAACTATTCCATTTAAGTACACAATTACCCATATCATGGTGCTGGTACTTGATACAAGTGCTCGTAACGTCATGAGTATCGAGAAACCCTTAGTCACCCAATTATCCCTCTTAATTAGATTCATTTAGACCAACCACAATGCCGTACATAAGGCACAAAGTCTCAACTTGCCTGGAATTAGAAGTCTGAACCACAACACTTTCTTGCCTTTTCGTACGGCCTTCGAATGGTCCCAATCTGGCCAAATATGGACTATACATTGGAACACGAGTCTATCGGTACCCATAGTGAAATAGAAATAATCCGAACCCAAAATGACACCCAAAACAGGATTCTAGGTCAAAAAGGATAAAATAGGAAATTTAATTCAAAATTGGTCTACTCAAGATCTATAGAACCTAGACACCGAAAATCAACTGAATCCCACATCAATCTCATGATTGAATTAAGATTCCTTAATTTAGACTTAGGGTTCATAAACCCCAATTTCCCAACCTAAATTCATGACTCTAGCATGGAATCCCTCATTAATTAATGATATATCTCAAAAGAAAGGTTAGGAACCTACCCAATCATTGTACCTTGCCAAATCTCCCAAAACCCCCTTAAACCGAGCTCTCCTCGCACATGTGCTCTTTCCCTCACATCTATAGAATTTCATTAATTCTCTCAGGTTCGTAGAAGCGGACCAAATTCCACAGAAGTGACCTCACATTTGCGGGACAAGTGCCGCAGCTGCGATGCATTAGACACTAGAAAAATCTGGTGTTTTCACCAGTTCACCCTGAAACCCCGAGACTCATCCGGAACCTCCCTGATGCAAACCAAGTATGCATACCACTCTAAAATAACTCTACAAACTCATCCGCGCCCTCGTAATTTTGAAAATAGGTCATTTTGACGGGTTAACCCTAAACGCCCGAAAACTAGCTTCCCAACCAAAAGACCAAAATTCTCCCGACCCCTCAGGAGTTGAACTAACTTCTCTACCGAGCTATAATTGACATTCTGGACCTAATGGAATCTATAAAATCCCCAAAAAGCTAATGGAATCTACAAAATCCCCAAAAGTCTCATCTACACCCGATGTTGACTTTAATCAAACCAATACTTAAGAATTCTCAAAAATTCCATTTTCTCACTCAAAATACATCTGAACTCCTCGATAGTCGCGCCACACATCCCCACAAGTCAAAAACATTCTAGAGAAGCTAAGGGGAGGGTCCACAGGGGTAAAATAGGCAAAATAGACAAAACAGTCAAAATGACCTAATAGGTTGTTACATATTTTTTGATTGTTAAAAAAGGACTTCCATTATTTAAAGTTTTTTTAATATTTCAACTATTCTGAAATTGATGGAGTTCATAAAAAAAAAAATTGTGAGGTACAAAAGCTATTGTTGTTGTAATTAATATTTTACGTTATATTTATCTTTTAAAGAAAACTTATATTTCTTGTTTATATACAATTTATTTCAATATATAAACCAAATTTTAGAATGGTATTTTGACTTTATCATGTTAATTATAGTTTTAAATTTGAGCATATCAATACAATTAAAGCTAGTCAAATTATGCGAAATCTTGAAACTAATTTTTGTAGTAAGTATTATAATTATTAAGTGCTCCACCGTCCATTCACTCTTTCATCCAACGGCATACAACCTCGATCCTTGTCATCTCCCTCATTGGTCCGCGCTTAAACCCCTCTAGGCTATAAAACACCAAACCAAGCTCCTTTATACTCACGTACCCAAAAACAATTCAATTCATCTACTTCACTTCATTACATTCAATCACAAACCAAAAACATGTTTTGTTTCGGTGAAAAAAGATCAAATGGCTGGTAGAGGAAAAATCTTAGGTTCTGGTGCGACTAAGAAATCTCAATCCCGCAGTATAAAAGTGGGTCTTCAATTTGCTGTTGGTCGTATCGCCCATTTCCTCAAAGAGGGTAAATATGCTGAGTGGGTTGGAGGCGGAGCTCCGGTTTACCTTGTTGCTGTCCTTGAATACCTTGCAGCTGAGGTACTTGAATTGGCTGGAAATGTGTTGAGGGACAACAAGAAGACGAGAATTATTCAAGACATATTCAATTAGGTACATCGGGAATGACGAGGAACCGAGTAAGTTACTTGGTGATGTTACGATTGCTAATAGCAGTGCTATGCCCAACAGTCACAACCTTTTGCTTCCGAAGAAGGCCGGTAGCTCCTCGAAACTCGCTGCTGATGAGGATTAGAATGTTGATCTGGCATTAGGATGTGTTGGTTTTATTAGTCTAGTGAAATTAGGTCATGAAATTAAGTAGTGTCAATATCCTTAAACCTTAATGTTCTATCCCTTAGTTCTTTTAGCTATCAAGAGTCTATGTTAGTGTGAATAAAAGTCAGTGCGCCAATGAAACAAACACCATTTTCATTTTTTCTAGTTCTGTCCAGTTCAGTGTCTCCTTGTATGGATAGAACCCTTTATTAATGAAAAGATTAGCTCAAAAAAAAAAGACAGAAAAAAAATATATTAAGTGTTGGTTACTTTCCATATGTTGATGTTAAATCCCGTATTTTCGCATATTCGGAAATTTTGGAATAATTGTGACTTGTAAGGAATAAGGCCATGTTTTGATTTTATTTGATACAAAGTTGTTCATGGGGTGTGGACGCGGGAAAGGGCGGGGTAAAAAAAAGGGAATTTTGAAAATTAGTTGGGGGAAATTTCAAAATAAAATTCACAATTAATTGGGGTAAAAAAAAAAAAAATGAAAATTTTAGGCCCAAATTTTCCCTGGGGGGCCGGGCCCTTGGGCCCAAACCCAAACCCAAAGCAAATTTTTTTGTGATAATTAATATAAGGGGGCTTTATCATTAAAAGGGTTTAAGAGAAAAAAAGGGGG